>NW_023645409.1:0-8146 GCF_015228065.2 Penaeus monodon
TTTTTTTTTTTTTTTTTTTTTTTTTTGTGGGGGTGGGGTGGTTTTTTTAATGTTACCTAATGTATACCTATCATCTTATCTCTACGTAAATGCATATATATTAAATATAAAATATATATATATATATATAATATATATATATAAAATAAATTTTTATAATTTTTTTTTTTTTTTTTTAATTATTATTATTTTTTAACAAATTATCCCCCTCCCGGATAGCCTTCCTTAACGGGGTTTATGGGCGGGGGCCCCTTGCCTGCCCTGGATGCCTTCCCCCAAGAAACCCGGGTTTTTTCCACGGCGGTGATTTCCCCTCGAACATTGCGCTGATTCTCAAGGCGATATTCTTTTTATAAATATAATTTTTTAAAACACCCCCCACCAACCCCAAAATCTTTAGGGGTGACATCTTTTCCCCACCCAACCACCCCCACCCCCCAAAAAAAATAAAAATATATATATATATAATAATATATAATTAATAAAAAATAATATATATATATAAATATATATTATTATAAAAAAAAAAAAAAAAAAAAAACACCACACAAAGCACAGGAAGGTGTACACACACACACCACACACACACACACAAAACCACACACACACACAACACACACACACAAAACCACCCCCAATTATATATATTATATAAAATATATATATATAGTAAAATATATAAAAAAATATATAAAAAAAAAACCAAAAAAAAAAAAAACCAAAACACACACACACACACAAAACCACCCACACACACAACACACACAAAACCACACACACATAATATAAAAATTATTATATATTATATTATATATATTAAAATATTATATTTATATATAAATAATATATTATATATATATATATATATTATTATATATATATTATATATATGCTCCAAACACACAACACCACACAAACACACACCCCCACAAACACCAAACACATACAAACACATTTTATATTTTAATATTAAATATATATATATATATATATATAGATTTATAAATGTTATATATTTTATTTTTATATATATTATAATATAATATATAAAATTTATATATTTAATTAAAAATATAATTTTTTATTTGGGTTTTACCAAAACCCCAACCCACCAACCACACACAACAACACACACACACACAAAACCCACACACACACACATAATACATTATTATATATTATATAATATATATATTATATATAATTATATAAATTTTAAAATTTTATATAAAATATATATAATATATATATTATATTTTATATATAAAATATGAAATATTTTAATATATATATATATATATATTTTAATATATATATATATAATATATTTATATATACATATACCAAGTGTGTGTGTATGTGTTGTATTGTTGCAACACACACACACAACACCACCACACAACAAAACCCCCCAAAACAAAATATTATATATATATATTAAATATATATATTATATAATTATAAAATATATTATATATATATATATTATATATACATATATTTTAAATAAAAATATAAAATATAAAATATTTTGTATATATATATATAAAAATATATTATTATATATATAATATATATATATATATTACATATAATATAAAATAAAATATAAATTTTTTTATAATATATATATATATTATATTATATAATTTATATTATTTTATTTTTATATATATTTTATATAATTTTTTTGGTGTGTGGTGTGGTGTGTGTGTTGTGTGTGTATCTACTACCACACACACACCACACACACACACCAACACACACCCACCTTATGTACGTATTGTATATATAATGATACTAGATACACACACCAATACACATACATACATACTTTGCATCAGTGTGTATGATATATTATGTGTGTATGTGAGGTGTGTGTGTGGTGTGTGTTGTGTGTGTGGGTTTTGTGGTGTGTGTGTGTGGGGTGTGTTTGTGTGTGTTTTTTGTGTGTTTGTGTGGTGTGTGGTGTGCGTCCAGTGTGTGTGTGTTTTGTGGGGGGGTGGGTGGTTTTTTTAATAATAAAAATATATAAATATATATAATTTATTTTAAAATTATATATTTTATTTTAAAAATATTTATTTTTTATACTATATATTATATATTATATTATATATAAAATTTTTTTTTTTTTTTTTTTTTTTTTTTATTAATTTTTTTTTTAAAAAAAATTTTTTTTTTTTTTTTTTTTTTGTTTTCAGTTTTTGACTTGGTGTAAAATGTACCCCCGTTCCTACCAAATGGGGTTTCTCTTTTGGAAAATTTTTCCATTTTATGGTTTGGGGAAGAATTTTTGGGCGGCTTCCACCCAGGCGGTACTGGGTTAATTCCTTTTCCCGGGTTGGGGGAGGTGTTGGTGGTTGTGGGGTTTTGGTGGGGGGGTTTGCGGTGTGGTGTGTGTGTGTGGTGTGTGTGTTTTGTGTGTGTGTGGGGTGTGCAGATAAACAGACGACAGACAGATAGATGTTTTTGGTGTGTGTGGTTTTTTTGGTGTATGTATACTTTTTCGATACCCTGGGCCCATGCGCATCATAGGCCTTTCCTCAAATAAGCATTACAATACCTCCGAGGTCAAACAAACCAGGCACCCCACGGCCCCCCACGCAAAAACACCGCAATCCGCCTCCCCGGCCTAACACCTTTTATTCAGCCCGATCATCTCGCCTTCCCTTTTAATTACCCTCACAATATCACAACATACACAGTGGGGGGGGCGGGGGAAGGGGGAAGGGGAAAAGAGCCTTAATTACTAAAAAATTAGTAAAAAGGGCAGGGACTGGGTAAAGGGAGGAGCCAGGAGGGGGGGGGGGAAAGTTGGCTCACCATTTTTCTCCCACGGACAGCGTGTCTAGCTAAATATCTGCATACACCAATTAAACCCTTCGTAGCTGCTATAAAAATTTTATGGAAAGTAAAAAGCGAAAAGTCCCGTGGAGAGAAATTTTAAATTTCAAAATTCATTATGAAAAACCGGGCGGGGGGGTGCCGCGAGACCGCAACCACCTCCCGACTGTGGGAGTGCGTGTATGAATAGGTGCGGGAGCGTCTTTTCCCTTTGCCTCGTGCGTGTTGGGCTGTCTCTGGCCGTGGGAGGGAAGTCTTTCTGCGGGGGACGCTCGCCGGGTTTTCAATCAATGTTACCCATTTGCGCAACGAGCAATAACACCATGATTGCAGAAATAAACATGCTTTGATTAATGATGGCAATAATGGTGAGAATGATGAGAGGTTGATAAAGATAAGGATGTAAAATGATCATCATTACGTTCATGATGATAGTTTTTTAAAGGTGATATAATAAATTTCAATTACAATAAATTACCATCACTAGCTGCTGCTCCCGCTAGTGATGGTATTATTGATGTAATAAAGATAAAGGGAAAACGAAAATGGTTATAGAATACAAAAATTTAATAAAGACATGAGGAAAAGATTGAAAATAATGGTGATTTAACATCTAAATGAAAATTAAAAAAAACGATTCTAATGAATGATGATGTGATGATGAGATGATAAAGATGATGATATGATGATGATGATGATAGAGATAATGAGATAAGTGTAATGATGATGATAGATGATAAAATAGTAATAACAAAAAATAAAATATTTTGATATTCAAATATAAAAACAACAAATAAAATACCAGTATTTAAAAAAAAAAAAACTAATGATGATTTATGATTTTTGAGATGATATAATTATAAAAATCTAATGATAATACTACTACAAAGATAATGATAATACTACTAATAGAATTATTTATATAATGAAAGATGATAAAGATCATAAAATGATAATATAAAAAAATAAAAATAATAATAATAAGAAATAACAATGATGACGATGAGATTAGATATAATATGGCAGTAACAAAACAATAACGATAACAAAGATGATAATGATGAAAATAATAATCATATAGCAATCAGGATAGCAATTAAATTAGAGTAACAAGATTTTTATGATGATAAAATAAAAACAATAATCCCCTGATAAGAATGGTTAAAAAATAATAGAATGATAATGATATCAACAAAACAATGATAATAATAACAATAATATTTTAATAAAAAATAATAATAAATAATAATATAATAATAATAATAAAAAAATATAAAAATGATGATATGATGATGATGGATAAAAAAATATAATAATATAATAAATAATAATAATAATAATAATTATAATAATAAAAATAATTTATATAAAAATAGTAATTTAATATGTAAAAAATAATAATTTAAAAAAACAAAAAAAAACGATAAAAATAATAATAAAAAAATATAATAATAATAATAAAGATATAAATTAATATAATGACAACACAAACAAAACAAAAATAATAATATAGTAGTAAAAATAATAATAATAAAATAATAATAATAAAATAAAAATAAAAATAAAAATAATAATAAAAATATAAAAATAAATAATAATAATGATAAAAATAATTAATATAAAAAATATAATAATAATAAAAATAAATCAAAAATAAAAATGAAAATAAAATTAATAATAAAAATAAAAATTAAAAATATAATAATAATAATATAAAATAACAATAAATAATAATAATAGTAAAAAAAATTATAATGATACGAAGAAAATAATGTTTGTAATATCAGCCATAATATAAAAAAATTTTATAATACTTATAACAAAAACACAATAATAATGATGAAAATAAAATGATGTTAATAATGATAAAATAATGATAAGGATAATAAGGATAATAATAATAATGATAAATAATAATAATAATAATAAACAAATAATAATAAATAGTATTAGTAGTATTATTAGTAGTAGTATTAATAATAATAATTATGATAATAAAAAAATAAATAATAATAAAAATAATAATAATAATAATAACAAATAATAATTTCGTTTGATATGATATTAATGATACTAGTACCTACTTCTACTGCTATTAATTTTAATGATAATGAAATATCGTAATGATAATATAAAAATGATAATGATAATAATTTTAAATGATAATGAAAATTATATAAAGAGACAGTGTAAATGATAAAGATGATTAAAATAAAATAAAAAAAAAATAATAATAAAAATAAAAATTAAAAATAATAATAAATAATCAATTAAAATAATAAAATAATAAAATTTTTTTGTGATGTTTATGATGGGGGTGGGGGAGGGATTATAAAGAAACTTAAAGAAAAACTAATTACCTAGATACTAACGAAGACGGAGAAATAATATGGCTTTAGTTTTTCCTCCTAATTATTATTATTTTATTATTTTAACAAAACCATTATTTTTATCAAAGGGACCCTTTTGGTTTGTGCTTTATTGAATTTTCCAAAGGGAAAAGTTTTCACGACGGGTATTGCCTGACCTGTTTTTATAAACAGCATATGAGGTTAGTGACATTTTGTGGCCATGCAATTTTCCCTATATTAAAAAAGCTGCCTTTCCCACCCTTTAACCATAAAGTAACTATTGCCACAATGTTAAGGGCAAAAAAAAACTTTTTTCATTCAGTAAAACAGATAATCTTTCCCCCCCCCCCCTCTGTCTCTCTCTCTCTCTCTCCCCCTCCTCTCTCTCTCTCCTCATTCCTCTCTCTCTCTTCTCTCTCTCTCTCACTCCCCCTCTCTTCTCTCCTCTCCCTCTCTCTCTCTCCCCCAAAAACCCCCCCCCCCCCCCCCCCCCCCCACACACAAAACCCACACAACCACAACCACCACACAACCACAAAACCCCCACCCCACAAAAACGAATGACTTAAAAAAGGGGGCACGAACGGGGGAAGGGGGGGTTTTGGGGCCTCCTATTCTCTGGCAAAAAAGGCTTTAGACTTAATGAGACGGAACAAACCCCAACATGAGCACTTTTAAAGGAAAAAAACCCCCCCCCAAAACACCCACAACCAACCCCCAAAACCACAGCAACACACAAACCCAAAAAAAAACCCAACCCCCACCCCCCCAAAACACCCCAACACACACACACACCACCCCCCCGCCCCCACGCACGCACACACACCCCCACCACACACACGCACAAAACCCAAAAACCCCACACAACAAAAACACCCCCACCACACCACAACCACACCAACACACACAACCACACACCACACATATTTTATATAATATATATTTAAAATATATATATTTTAAAAAATTATATATATATAATATATATATAATTTATATTTTATATATATATATAATATATTATATATATATATATATATATATAATTATCTAATATATATATATATTATTATATATTTTTATATACATATTATATTTTATACATATATATAATATATATATTATTATATATATATAATTATATATATATATATTTTTTAAATTCTTACAATCATATATAAAAGTACACACAACACACATACACACACAAACCACACACACGCAAGGAAGATTTCAACCGAGTTTTTACTTTTTTATGCAAGTATATACAAGTGTAAAATATACAATATGCATATATTATATGTATACATATACATATATTTTAAATTGTGTGTGGGGTGTATATATTATATATATATATAAATTATATATATATATATTATATATATATATATATATTTTTATATATATATCCATGACCGTCAAGGCCGCGGTGGCCAAATATTTTAGAGGGGCCCAACCGACGGCAATCTGAGTTCAAAAGGTTCGAGTCACCGGCCGGCGGTTGTTTCCTTGGCAAGGACTTCACCTCGATTCCTACCCAGCCATTGGGTGGCCAGCCAGCCCAAGTCAGTGCTGTCCCAAGCCCGGGTAAAATAAGAGAATGATTACCTAAAAGGTAACACCGGCACCTCCTCGACCCCCCCACCCCTCCAAGAGCATCACAACATGGGAAAAATCCCAATTAAGTATCATGCTGTGACCCCGGGGGCTCAGACAAAGAACCTACGTTAAAAGAAGAAGAATATATATATAATAATATATATATATATATATATATATATATATATATATAATATAATATACAAATATATATATTATATAATATTTATATTTCTATATATATAGTATATATAAACAAAATATATATATACATAAGTATATTTAAAATAAATATTGTATATATATAAATATACATATATATAGATAATATATATAATATATACATATTTTTTTTTTTCTTTTTATATATATATATATATATATATATATATATATATAATATATATAATATATTTATGTTATTTTTTGTGTTTTGTTTTTGTTTTGTTGTAAATTTGTTTTTTTTATACAAAAATTATGTATATACATTTTTTATATAATGTAATATTTTGTATTATATAAATAATAAAATAAAAAAAAAAAACAGTGGGGTGTGTGTGTGTGTGTGTGTGTTTGTATAATTTTGTATATACTAATATATATAGTTTATTGTTTATAATACAATAAACACATTTAAAAAAAAAACATTTTGGTATTTGGGTTTTTTATATATTATGTATATATAATATATATGTTTATTATATATAACATATAAATAAAACATTAGTTGTATTATTTATATATTCATTTTATATATATATATATATTATATATATTATATATATATATATATTATATATATATATATATATATATAATTTTATATTGTTTTTTTGTGTGTGTTTGGGGGGTTTCGAAACAACAACCAAAAAAAAATAAAATGAAATATTTTATATATATTTTTATTTTTTATTACATTAAAAAATATATCCTCTATTTCATATATATAAATTTAATATTTTTTATATCTTTTCTTTATCTTATTTTGTTGTTTTACATTTTTCTTTTTTCTTTTTTTCTTTTTTCTTCTATATTTCCCTCCCCCCCACACACACCACCACCACAACACCCCAAAAAACCCCACTCTCTTTGTTTTCTTTTCTTTTCTCTTTTTTCTTTTTTATTTTCATTTCCACACACAATCTGCACAACGACATATATTTGGGATTCTCGAAAGTATAAAAATATTATTTTAATATAATATAATCATATATTGATATTATATTTTTTATAATTTTAATAAAGAAAAATATATAATATTATTATATTTTTATAATATATTATATATTATATTTTTTTTTTTTTTTTGTTTTTTTTTCTTTTTTTTTTTTTTTTTTTTTTTTTTT
>NW_023645411.1:0-8145 GCF_015228065.2 Penaeus monodon
TATATATATATAAAATATTAAATATATTATATTTTAATAATATTATATAATATAATATATAATATAAAACAATAACGCCCACAACCACACAATACATTTTACATAATATTTTACTTTTACATAAAACACCCACACACAACCCCAACCCCACAAACACACACACAAACACCCAACCACCACAACACAAAAATTATACATATTAAATATATAATATATAAATAATATAATTTAATTAAATATATAATGTTTGGGGGTTGTTGTGTGTGGTTGGTTGGGGTGTGTTTTGGTGTGGTCCCCCCCCCTTTTTTTTTTTAAACACCAAATTATTGGGTGTGTTGGGTTTTTTTAAAATATTTATATAAATTAATATAACTATAAAAAATAATAAAAATTAAATATAAAATAAATATAATATATAATAAAATATTTTTTATATAAATTATATAATAATTTTAATATTAATTTATATAAAAATAAATATTAATATAATTTTTATTAATATATAAATATATAAATTATATTAATAATTATATAATAATTTATAATATAAATATTCTATATATTATATAAATATAAAAATTATTATAATAATAATATTAAAAATATAATATAATATTATTATAATAAATATATATATTTATAAATTTTATAAAATTATTAAAAAAAAAAAAAAAATTTTATTTTAAAAATATATAAATATATATATATTATATTAATTAAAATATAAATATTTAATATATAAATAATATATCTATATATAATATATATTATAATTATATATTAAAATATAATTAAAAATAAATATATATATATATAAATTAATATTAAAATTATATAATTAAAACACACACAAAACCCAATTTTGCGTGTTGTACATACAGACCCACAGAACAAACACACCCCAACACAAAACCACACCACCACACAATTTAAAAAACATAAAATAAAATAATTTTTATATAATTATATAAATATTATATATATATATATATAAGTTTTTGTGTTGGTGGGGGTGTGTTTGTGGGGGTTGGGTGTTTGGTGTGGTGGTTGTGTGGTTTGTGTTGGGTGGTGTGTGGTGGTGTGTAAAGTAAATAATAAATGTAATTATGTTGTGTGTTGGGTTCTAAAAATTAATTTTATATAAAATAAACAATTATTTTTATCTATATAAAAAATTTAAATTTAAAAAAATTAAAAAATTTTTATATTTTAAATGTATTATGTTTATTGGGTTTGTTGGGGGTTTTTGTTGGTGGGGTTTGTATGGGTGGGGGGGTGGTTTTTTTTAAAAGTTTTTTCAACATAACCAATTTTAAAAATAAAATAAAATATATTAATTATATTTTATAAATATTAAAAATAAAAAATATTATTTTTATAATATAAATTTATTACCTGTGTGTTGTGGTGTGGGTTTTCTGTTAATAATGTGGGGTGGGGGTTTACGTGTATAGTTCTTAATCAGTGAATAAAAATAACAGAAAAAAAGAGCAAAATTCCCCTTACGTGATAATATTTTACATGAAGGCCGGCCGTTCCCGGTAGCCTTTCACACTTTAAACCCGAATTTTGCTGAAACTGGAAAATTATGCAAATAAACCCCAAAAAAAAAGTGGGGGAACAGGTTAACTTGGGGACAAAATTACAACTTTCTAAAAAAGAAAAATGCACTTTTTGTATTCCCCCTGAAAAAAGTTGTTTTTTTTTAATTTCTTTTTTACAATTTTTTTCGTAGAGAGAGAGCTCTGGGAATGTTTTTTTTTATGTGGTTGGTGGGGTGGGAGTGGAATTGTGGAGTAACGCCCCGTGTTGTTTTTTTTGGTGTTTTTATGCGGGGTTGGTTTGGGGTGTGTTTTTGGTTGT
Organism: Penaeus monodon; assembly: GCF_015228065.2. NCBI lineage: Eukaryota > Metazoa > Arthropoda > Malacostraca > Decapoda > Penaeidae > Penaeus > Penaeus monodon. The sequence continues at coordinate 1,864 of NW_023645411.1, forward strand.
GGTGGGGGTGGGGGGGGGTTGTGGTGGTGGTTGTTTTGTGGGTGTTGGGTGGGGTGGGTGTGTGTTTGGGTGTTGGTGTGGGTTGTGGGGGTGGTGGCGTGGGGGGGTTGTGCGGTGTTTGGGGGTTTGGCGGGTTTGGGGTGGCGTGGGGGGTGTGGTGTGGGGGGGTGTGTGGGGGTGGTTGGTTGTGGTTTGGTGTGTGGGGGGTGGGGGGTGTGGGTGGTTGGGTTGGTGTGGTGTGGTGGGGTGTTTTTCTCTTGTTAAAAAAGGGGGTTTTTTCCACTGGAGGGGATGAAAATAAAAATAAGATCTACACATAAAAAAAATCCCTTTTAACATAAAAAAACCCTATAAACACAACTAAACTTTTTAAGAATTACATAAGCCAAAAAACCCCAAAAAAAAAACCCATAAATTTCCAACATGGGACACCAAAACAACCTCAGCCGCATTATTCTTGGTCCCCCCCGTTCCCCCTTTCCATGGAAAAACCCTCGTGGTGTTGTTGGGGAACATACTTACAATAAGTTCCAAATAAAACACACACCGCCTTTTTTTGAACCTTGCTGGTCCCCACCTCCCCCCGGGCCTCACCTTACAAACACTTAGCGGGGAGGGGTTTGGCGTTGTCCCCAGGTGAAACAGCTCCCCCCATTTTTTTCCCCCGGACCCCGTCTCATCCATGGAAAAACCTGAAAAAGGACAGAGAGAAGAGAGGAAAGAAACGAGAAAAGTGGAAAAAAACAGAAAATAAGGTAATGGTCCCGCAGTAATTTTTCCATTCAATATCAATTTCCCCAATGTTTTTTATCTTGTTTTTTTAAATTGGATTTTGGTTAAAGGGGGAAAAGGGAAAGAAGGGTATAGGGAAAACAGTTCAGAGAGAGATGAAAGGAAAAAGGGCCCTTTCCCCGATTCATTGAATAAAACGTTTCTTGACGAACGCAGTCCAGCGAGGCGGTTTGTGCCGAGGTTACCCCTTTTCGTAGTCCCCTTCCCCCTTTTTTCCTTGTCCCACGAAAACTGAGGTTCCGCCTCCCCCCCTCCGCCGGAAACCGGCCGTCCCGGTCCCGGTCCCCCCAGATGGGAACCTCGGGGGCCCCCCCCCCCGCGGGAAGGGGGGGGAAGGGGGGCGAGGGTTGCGGAGGGTCCCCCGAGGCGGAAGTGAAGGGGCGGAAAAACGAGGGGGGAAAAATTTTGATGGGAAGAAGATGAGGCCGGCGCGTGGGGCGGGCCGGGGGGGTTGGGGTTCCCCGCCGGGCAAGGGGAAAACAAACCAAAGGAAGGAGGTCCGTTCCCCGGGGGCAGGGCCCCTTTGGGGGGGGCGGCGGAGGGGCAAGGAGGTGCCGGGAGGGGGAAGGGGGAGGGGGGGAGAGGAGGGCAGAGGCCGAGGTGGGAGGCGTCCCCCAAAGGCTCGGCGGTCCCCCCGGGGTGAATGGGGGCCCGGTCGGCCACCCGGAACCGAAAAAAGTTCCCCATGGGGGCGCAAAGCGGGGAGGGGTCCCGGGGAGCGTTCTCCGAGGGGTGGCCTGGACCCTAACGGGAAGGAAGCGTAAAAATTTTTTTCAAATATCTGTGGGCTCGAAAATCTACTTCTTACATGACAAGCCTGGTATGCTTTCCTTTTCCAATTCATCCCTATTTTCCCCTTCATATATAAATAATCAACTACATTGGGTTCTTGTCCCTGTTTTATCCCCTTATTTTATTTTTTTCCCGCCCACTTTAGCCCCTTTTTTCTCTGCCCTCCACCCTACCTATTAGTCCCCCTTTTTAAAAACCTTCTACCCCTTCAACCCCTTTTATCTTTCTTTTCCTATCATTTCCCCCAAACCATCTAAACCTTCCCAATCTTTTTAATCCCTCCTCTTTCCCCCAACGATCCCCTTTTCCCAACAGCCCCCATGCGAACGTTTTCCCTCTCTTTTTCCCTCCCTCTCTTTATTTTTATCCGCGCGTGTCCTTATCGGCCCCTTTAAACCCCCCCGGCCCCCGGTTTCCCCCCCTGCCGTGGGCCCGTGGAAAAACCCGCCCCTCCGGGTCGCCCCCCCCTCCTCCCCCCGGGCCCGCGGCCCTTTCGCCCACCCCCGCCCCCTTTTGCACCGCCCTTGGGGGTATGGCGCAAAAAAGCAATTGCCACTCCGCCCAATTTTTCCAAATTGCCTCTTTTTTTCCATGACACATGTGGTTGGGTTTGTTGTTTTATTATGGTGTTTGTGTTTTGGAGTATGTTTTGTTGGGGTGTGGGTGGTGTTGTTGTTGTGTGGGTTGGTGTGTGTGTGGTTTTGGGGGTTTTGGGGGTGGTGGGTGGGGGTGTTTTTGTGTTGGGGGTGCATATATTAATGGGCCCCGGGGTTTTTAAGGGTTTTTGTTTTATGCATAACAATTGTAACAGAACCCAACATAAACCACAAAAAAAGTGCATCTGACAGCTTAATCACGTCCCCCCAACTAACTTTAAAATCAGACCAATCAAAACGGCCGAAATGAACCGCACCGCAACCCGGATCGCGGTGGAGGGCAAGCGAACCCCCGCCGCTGGGAAGCAATTTGAAACCCCCAATGAAAAAGCCTGGGTATTTGGCTGACTGGAAAGTAGAAAAGACCGGGCAAAAACATGGCATTCCTTCGCCCAATTTCCATCTGGGGGAAAACGTTGCCAGTTTTTCGCAACATTTTTCCAATTATTGTGCAGAGGGGTGTCCCCCCCCCCTCACCCTTTCCCCCCAAAAGGAGGTGGAGAACCGGGGGTAAATACTAAAAAACCAGACCGACCCGCGAATTTCCAACGTTTTGGGGGGTTCGTGTTTCCGCTTTTTAAATTTTTTTTCAAAAGGTGTTTTTTTTTTGACACTTTCCGCAAATTTGGGAAAGGATTTTTGTGTTTTTTTTTCTCGAAATTCTTCCCTTTTCCCACCGTAATGAAATAGTAATTTCCCTTTTTTCTTTTAAAGTAGAGGAAACCATTGTTAACATCCCTTGCATCCCCAATTTAGGTTTTTTTACTTCTTTAGAACCCCATAGCCATTAATGGAATAATAGTCCCCCATCCCATCATAAATTCATAAATCCATAAATAAAATAAATAAAAATTCATAAATAATCCAATAAATCTCCAATCATCCTCATTTATTTCCTCATCCCCATCATTCCCTCATCCCCCATCATCTAATCATTTTCCAAACAAACCATCCCCTACATCCATCCCACAAATAAAATCCAAACCATTTATCAAATTAAACATTTATTTATCATTCCCTTTTTTCCCAAAACCCTCCATCATCAAATCCCAAATCATCATCCTAAATCCAACTTATCCAATTATCCAATCATCATCCCTTCATCCAATTAATCCCTATCATTTAATCATTCCCCAAATCATCCAAACCCTTCCATCAAAATTTTCTTTCAATCATCAAATTCATCATCATCCCAAAACATCCATTAATATTTTATCATTAAAACAAATCCCCTCCCATCAAACCATCATCCAAAATTATCAATTAAACATTAATCAATCCATATCATTTTCCATCACCCTTTTCATCATCAATCCTTCCCTATCCCAAACAATAATCCATCATCAATCCAAACCATCATCCAAACAAATCATTTAATTATAATTAAATCCATTTTAAATCCATCATCCCATCATCCCCATATACATCCCCATAATTTCAAAACTTATCATTTATTATCCAATTCAATTTACCAAAACATTCCCATCCAAAACCCCAAACACAATCAATCCCCAATCCCCCAATCCACTCATCATCAATCCATCCACTCATTAATTAATCCATTTTTTCATTATCATCCATTATTATCCCTCAATCATCATTATCAAACCCCTTCCACACAGCACACATCCAATTTAAACCAAAATTTATTAATTATTCATTTTTCAATTCAATCCATCCCCTTCATCATCCATTTATCCATTATCCATTATCCCCTCATCCAAACATTAAAAAAAATTTAATCATTATCTATCAATTCATCCAAAATCCCCATCATAATCCCAAATCATCATCATCCAATTCCTATCATATCATCCCATCCTAATCATCCATCCCCATCAAATCATTTTCATTATCATTTACATCATAATTTCCAATCCATCATCCCCATTTATTAATCCCATATCAAATTTATCACCCAAACCCTATTAAATCATATCCCCTTTATCCCCTTCATTTATCATTCATCCCATCATCATCAATCATTTAATCAAATCATTTCTATCATTACATCCCATCCCATCATAATCCCATATCCATCATCCTCATCATCCCTCATCACCAATCCATATCAATTATCATCATTATCTCAAACATTCAAATCATTTCCCCCAAACTTATCCCCCCAAACCAATCAATCATATTCATCAAATCCTTCCAATCATCCCATCCCCATTATCAATCCCCTATTCCATCAATCATCATATCATCCCATATCAATCACCATTAATCATTATCATTATCATCATCATTTAAAAAAATTAAAAATCAATAACCAAAAAAACCTCTCACCCTTTTTTTTCCTCTTTAATTTTTATTTTCCCCCTCCTCTCATCCCTTCTCATCCCCCCCCAAATTCAAATTCATCCCCATCCAACATAAAAATCCCCCTTTAAATAAAATCCATTTAAAAAATTCCCAACCCCAAATCAAAACTCAATCCATTAGAATAATAAAACAATAAGAAAAAAACTCCTTCCTTTTTATCCAATTATCCTTATTTAAGTTTGTTTCCCCAAGATTCCCCATTGGAAGTTTATAATCCAACATTTATGGACAAATCCCCCTTTCAAAAAATTTTTTTTTCAAGTCGAAAACCAAAATTTTTTTAGATAAAAACCAATGATTTTTAATTTCCACATCCCCAATTTTAAATAATTGAATTTATTTTTAATAAGTAAAAATTTAAGTGAAACCCGGCAAAAAGGTGGTTTTATGTTTTTTCTTCCCAAATTTTAAAATTTTTTTTTCTCCTTTAATTTTGTGGGGAAAAAAATTTTTTTTTTTTTTACAAAGAAATTATAATTTTTTGAACTAAGTTATTCTTTTTTTTCCGTAATATTTAATATCGCATTTCATTATTCTCCTTATTATAAATTTTTTTTGTAAACCCCTTTAATTTTTTTTCCCCTTTTTTTTTAAAAAAAAAAGTTTTTTTGTCAAAAAACCCAAAAATTAAATCAAAAAGAAAAGTTGGGGTTTTCCTGAATTTTTTAAAATTTTAAACCAACCCCCAAAGGGCCATAAAGAAATTTTAAAGCTTTTTTTTATTGTTTTTGATAAAATTTTTTAATTAAATTGATTTTTCCAGTCTTTTTCCACCCCTCAAATTTCAATAAATTTTTTTTTTTTAATCTTTGAAAAAAAACAGCTTTTTTTTTAATTTCCGTTTAAAGTTAGGGTTTAAAAATCAATCTTTTAAAAAAGTTTTTCTTAAAATGAAAAGGGGTATATTTTGCCAATTCCCCCCCTTTGGCCCAAATAGTTTTTAATTTTTAAAAAATTTTTCCCTTTTTTGGATTGAGCATTGCTAAGGGAAAAGGGGGTTTTTTTTTTATTTCCCCAATGGAAAATTTTTTTTGTTTTTTTGGTTATTTAAAAATGGGTCCCCAAACCCACGGTAAAAAAAAAAAAACAATTAAAAAGGGCCTAAAATAAGGTTTTTCCCAAAATTTCCCCCTTACCCCCTTTTTCTAAAGAAAGCCCCCAAAAATAAGTGTGTTTGGTTTTGTTTTGGGTTTGGTGGTTTGGGTGGTGGTTGGTGTTGGGGTGTTGGGGTGTGTGTTGGGGGGTTAAAAACAATATTAATATTAATAAAAATTTAATATATAATATAAAATAAATTTTATAATATTAAATTTTTTTGGGGGGGGTTTTTGTGTGGGGTTGGGGGGTGGGGTGGGGGGGTGGGTGGTTTGTTGGTGGGGGTGTGTTGTTGGGGGTGGGGTGGGGGGTTTTTTTGGGGGGTGGTGTGGTATACAAATTTTTTATAAAAAAATATATTTTATATATAAAAATAAAAATTAAAATTTTAAATATTTATATTTATATATAATTATTTGGTTGTGGGGGTGTGTTGTGTTGTGGTGGGGGTTTTGGTGTGGTTTTGGGGGTGGTTGGGGTTGGGGGGTGTTTTTGGGGTTGGGGTGTGTTGTTTTTTTTTTTTTTTTTTTTTTGTGTGTGGGGTGGGGGGGGTGGGGGGTGGTTTTTTTTAATTTTATTATATAATATATATTATATTTATTATATTTTATAATTTTTT
>NW_023645412.1:0-2500 GCF_015228065.2 Penaeus monodon
AGAAGCTACCCCTACATGTACGAACAGAGGGAAAACAAAAATACGAGAAAAGTACATTAGAGAAAAAAGGGTGTGGATTTTATGGATAGTCTTCCTGAAAGATAACACATCATTCGCAAATACTTATAGGCGATTTGGGGGTAAACTGAGGTAATACGTAAACAGAATTATAAATATTTTTTTTTACATTTTTTGCAATTTGCGCAGTACTTTCTGTAAGTAGATTTCACATATAAGACTGGGCAGTAGGCTTAGACATATGAAGGCAAGTCTTAAAAAAGATGCAATGCACCAGCTGAAGGAAGGAAGGGAAAATATGTAAGCATTATTCCCTCGTGAATTCCGTGGTACTGATGGTAAATGGTCTTGCCCAAGAGCAAGGCGTCTATATTATTCTTCAGAAATAGAGTGGAATAGGAGTGTATTAAGCCCGGCTAGCTCGGGTCGGTAGAGCACGAGACTCTTAATCTCGGGGTCGTGGGTTCGAGCCCCACGTTGGGCGCTCTTTTTAGTTCTTGGAATGGTCGATGTTAACTTCACAGCCCACTCTTCATCAGTAGGCCCTAGTGACCGCTGCCGATTTCCCCATTCCTTAAATTGGCAGGAAAAGTGTGTTTTTCGTTCTAATAGTATTTATATCGAGTTGTTATTATTCTAATTGATATTATGATTTTAATTTATTCAAATTTTTGGTAACATAAAGCCAATGAAATAATAACCTGAAACAGGTCTAAACTAGAAGTTTATGCCGCATATCTGCATCTTACAATCTATTACTTGACTGACTACTTAAAAACTCTCTCCCGCATCAAGAGCGAAGGTCATAATGGCGAATATCTTGTGGGATTAAATGTTAAAATTTCTAAAACGTAAAAAAAAAATCTATACATAATGACTTTTCATAAGTAAAAATAAATAGCAATTTTTAAAATTAAAAGTAAAAGCATACATGATATGCCATAAAATTATAAAATTATTGCATAAATATCAGTATATTTAAATTTTCTTTAAAAGAGTAGTCTTCCTTTGGAAACTAATTCTACGTTTACTACCCCCCCAATTCACTTTTCAGTGTATATTTGGGGGAAAATTTATATTTAAAATTATCTGCCCAGTCACCAGCTAAGGACATTAGCGGCGAAAATCAAAAACGCCTCTTTGTCGAACTTTTGTGTGAAAACTTGAGCTATCCTTTACTGACGTTCTTCTGCTCTGCACACTGTATGCACATCTTCGTGCTGTTGGGTAAAGTTCCCACATTCCCCTCTTCATTTTAGCAATATTTGCATAGACACGGCTCTATGGAATTTCGTTACAGGCCAACGGTCGTCCATGATCAGCAATCTAATATTCTAGGGTTGCTAAAGAAGACTTATCATGAAAGTCTCGAAGTCCATAACCTTGGGGATGTCATAGATTTCCTAATACAGAAAGCGAACAGCACCCAGAAAATGACTGCTACATCTATACAAGGTTATGGTTTGTGACAGGGTGCATCTGTCGTGGTACAAAAACATGGGATGGCATGAAAAATCTTTCCCACATTATACAGATGAGTTTATTACACAAAGTCGAATGATATAATTTCATGATCACTGAATTGTTATTATTTAGATTATTGGAGGTTATACATTTTTCATTTTTTCCTGGATATCCAATCAAGCCGCAAGAATTATTGGAGGAATGAACAAAGGGAAACAGCACCGGCGGCCTCGCTCCTTGATCCGCAATGGCCGCTTGCTCCAACAGGATTCTTTTGTCAGAAGTGTGAACATCAATTTGCAGATCCATGAAATTCAGTAACAAGGCTTATGAGACTAATATATGCTCTTGACTCTTTTCCACAGACTTCATAGAAGTCGTTCCTCAGTTACAGCCTTCCACACCCGGCTAGCTCAGTCGACCCAGAGACTCTTATTCTCGGGGTCGTGGCTTCAAGCCCCACGTTGGGCGTCTATTTAGTCAATGAAATGAATAAGCGAATTCATCCTATATACTTCTAATTAATAGGTACTAAAGTAAGCTATTACAGATAACCATAGTCCATCCATCCGAATGACACGCAAAGTTAGCCTGTCAGATGGTTGTTCTGCACCACTTTAGCATAATCTTGGCTACTTTTATAAGTAGCGATGTTGGTCGTCACAGTGGGAAGGATTGTTCAGTTAATGATCCTTGACCAAGAACTGCGGGAGCGCTACATCTTGATTGGAATTAGTATATCAATTTCTTGAGGCAACTGTACACCTTTCAGCATGACACAAAGGAAATGCTTCGATAATTCTTCTCTCTCCGTTTCCTTTGAAAATAACAAAATGTGATAAGCTTAACAGGGCATCAATGCACTTTTTCGACCGAGTTAAGGCAAAAAGATTATGAAATTCGTCAAAAGATATAAGGATGCACATTATCTATGCACACACACGAACAACAACACACACGCACACACATACATGTCCACGTACAAGCATACACACACACACACACATACACGCACATA
>NW_023645412.1:5000-8145 GCF_015228065.2 Penaeus monodon
ATTCTGGTGGAGAGTTTGGGGCTAAGCAAGCATTGCTTGATGGGTCCCAAGGTTCTTACACCCAGATCAGCAGCAAACAAGGGTAGATCTTTCAAGGGAAAATTTTTTGAACAAGTGGAATGAAACTGTAGCTTTTCTACAGAGAACTGAACAGAGAATGAAACATGGCTCTACCGGTACGATCACAAAGACAAAATTCAATCAAAACAGTGGCTGCCCAGGGATGGAAGTGGACCGTCAAAGCAAAATCTGAGCACTTCTAGAGGAAAAGTCAGGGACACTGTCTTCGGGGATGCAGAGGGATTTTGTTTTTTTGACTTCCCTGAGAGTAAGAAAACTGTCAAAAAAAAATCAGAAAACCTCCCTCGAAAGCTGCATCAAGCATATGATTTCTACATGACAGGAACCCTATCTCCAAAAAAAGTCTTCTAGGGATACGTGGAAACATGGGTTCTTTATAAAGTACTTTCCTCTCCAAATGCACTTATCAGGTCAAAAACCTGCTCTTCAGTATCATAATTTCCTCAGTTTGAAAAATCCCACAAGGCAGTGTGGTCAGCACCACTTTATTCCTTCTTGCCGTTAATGAAAAATTTTCTCAGTTTTACCACAAGGAGCTCGATCATCACTATATGTTGATTTTAACTATCCCTTTGGCACATCAATACCAAATCTCTGCCAGTTCATTCAGTCTGCAATATCAGCAGTATATTCCTGAGCCACTAACCATGGCTTCCACTTTTTAACCTCCAAATCTTTCTCCATCCTTTTCTCTCGCACACGTGTAGGTCCCCAACCTCCACTCTTCTTATATGGCACTCCACCCAATACCGTTCCTCTGGCAAATTTCCCTTTGGCATTATTTTGGACTCCAAACTGTCCTGGCAAGACCATATCTTTTACATTAAAGAAAAAGCTCGCCGCCGCCCCCAAAATCTTAAAAAACTCTGTCCCATATACCCTGGGACTCCTGGGGCTCAGATCAAAAAACTACTCCATCTTGATGTTACCTTGATCCTCTCCACTCTCGTTTATGGATACCTATCTACTCCTCTGCCTCAACCTCCCTCCTTGCTGATCTTGACAAAATTCACCACTGCAGTCTTCGTTTAAAGCCCTAGGTGCCTTTCCCCTCCTCTCCATTTGAGAGCCTGTACACTGAATCAGGCATGCCATCCTCCTCGACGCCGTCCCTTTTCTATCTCCAATGCTATATTGAATTCCACCAACTTTCCCTCACTAAAAATGGCCCACAATCCCTGCTTCCTACCCTTGTTTCTCTACGTTTACCCACTCTTTTCTCCATTCACATGGATAAACCCCCCTCTCGCATTCCCCTTTTCGTCATCTCCGAACTCTTCCATTTTCTGTCCATTCGTTCCTCCATGGCTTTTTACCTTTTCCCCGTATTTGCTCCCTGTTTTCCCTGACCACCAAAATTAGATATCCCCCCCACTGTCTTTCTCACCCTTTTTTTTGACTATGTCCTTCATTTATTCCCCTAGTATTCATGTTTACATAGATGGGTCTAAAATCCACCTCTGGCGCTGATTTCGCAGTAACCTTCCCAACCCCAAACACTATGTCCACTCACACCAACTACGTTTCTCACGCATTCCAGCCCCGGATTATTGCTCCCACTTTAAGACCTTGTATAAGCGATGACAATCTTTCTGGTCAACTTTCCGCACTAATAAATTACATACTGTAAAAATATCAATCCCCTCCTGGTCAGCTCCATTTCATCGGAACAGACGTTGGGAGACGGCCACCCCCGACTAACACACTCCTATCTAATGTCACATTCCTGATCCACCCCTATGTTCCCTATGCAATGTCCCTCTTTCAGTTCCACAACTTTCTTTTGTCCTGTCCACACTTTGATGCAGCCTGTCCCTCTGCTCCCCCCCCCCACCCCACCTTCACCGACCTACCAACCTATCAGACATCCTTACAGAATCTCAAACTTTCTGTTTTGATAACCTGCTCTCCTTCCTCAGACACATACATATCCTTCACTTAATCTAATCCCCTTACCTAACCCAAACCTTAACTATTCACTCATCAACTCCTTCACCCACCTTTAAGCTTCTAAATATTAATCTAGATAGTTGACACAGCAACTAACTACTAACTAAACTACACTTCACTACCCCCTTTATTTTATTTCCAATAGCGCTACATGACAGATGTCTAGACATTTATGTCCACAGTCCACTCGGATGTGCATATGTTCTTGTGTTACTTTTTGTTGTAATCACTTCTTAATAATTATAAATTATATTTGCCCCTGCTTGTTAATCTTATCAAATCATTAAAACCATATGCTAGTTTTCTGTTCTAGCCTTGTTATATTTGCTAATTACAATCACTCATCAATATGCTCGGATTGTATATTTTCTAAACCCTAAGTATGCAAAGGTAGGGAGTGTAAAGCTACTTTATAGTTTACTTATATTTTCACCAATCATCGGATGACAAAATTTAAGAAAATCACCTCAATCTGCAAACTACATTCCTATAACATACGGAAATAATATTTATATTGACATAAATCTGTAATACAGGATCACAAATAAGGTCAAACTTACAAATATAAAAGGTAGATTATCCTAACCACAACCCGGCTCCGCCGACTCAGCTCTCAAAACATCAGCAGCTAAAAAAGAAGGACGTCTCTCTCCTCTCCTCCCCTCTCTCCCAGCGGTGAATCGGTCCTTAATTGGACGATTCAGAGAGAAGGGAGGATCGTTTCCGGCAAGGGTGGCGGACGGGGCGCAGCGGGTGGAGCCGAGCAACGCCAAGAGAGTCACCATGATCCCTCGATCGTGTGGCTTTTGCATGGGCATATTTAAAAAGATGCACCGCGCCTGGTCCCATGCAATCTCGGGCCTCGGCTCTTCCGCGTTACCGGACGGGACGCGCCCCCATTGTTTGATGCCACGATGCTATGTGCTTTCATGTAGCATCGTGCCCACCAAGCCAACACATTACAATACGAAATTTTCGGCATTAGGATAACTCAGTGCACACCATAAGGTGAACTGGACCCCATCTTCGGGCGCGTGCTCGGACGTGGGAGACTTTACCTCCCCAGGGGATGGTGTGTCTGGGGGGTCCCTTTGAAGGCCGCCTACGGTGTGGT
>NW_023645413.1:0-8145 GCF_015228065.2 Penaeus monodon
AAAAAAACCCCCAGGGAAAGTAGTTACAAAATGATTTTTTTCCTTTTTTTTAATTGCTGTTATTAAAAGACCAAAAATTTTAAAAATTTGATATAAAAAATAAAGGTGCTTAAAAAATGCTATGCCTATTGCTTGGTGTGAAAATGAACATATTTTTGTTTCCCCATAACATTTTGGTTTTAAAAACAAAAATTGAGTGAATTAATAATTAAAACTTTCCCCATACATCATATTATTGCCCACAAAAAGTATCTTTAAAAATAAGTCTATATTTTAAAATTAAGACTACCTTGAAGCTTGAATAATAATTTTTACTTACAAAATATCCCTCACATCAAATAATATAAATTTGATTTAGCAGGCCCCATTGTTTTCAGATATATATCTTGTATCAATAAATTTTACCTAAAGAATATCAAATCTTTTTTGGTCAGATTAAGTTTTTAAAAATTTAAATTCACATATTACAAATTCTGTTTACTAATCATGACTTGCGTCGCTACTGAAATTTAACACTGAATAAAAGCAAGGGTTACAATAAAAAAAATGTGCTTTCCTTTGACCTTCATCCCCAATCTCCAGTTTAAAATTATCATTACCACAAAAAAAACTTTATTAACTTACCAAAAGGCCATATTATACATCTTTATTTTGTCTTTTTTGAAATTTTGATTACCACTTATTTGGCCCTATCGGAAAACAAAATCGAGGGACAGCACTTATTTTTTTTTCGGGGGTCACCTCATACCTACTTTTCTTGTCTTTAAATTTGTTTAAAAGAAGTAATGGGGTTTGAAAAAATAATTCTATTTAAAGCCAAAATTCTAGAGAAAAGAGATCCCCAAACAAGTTACTTAAAAAAAAAACGGGACGGGGTCCCTACTGTGTTTTACCCAAATATAAACACTAAAGGAATAAAAATGGGTTTTATAAACCCCCAAATGGCTTCACCTCCCAGCCACAGATTCAAAATTAATTTTATTATAAAACCTTCAACCATTAGGTCTTAAAAATTTTTTTCTTTAATTTTCCATCATAAGTCGTCCTTGTGCTAATATAGGGAAGTGAGAGGCAACAAAAGAATTTTATATGAGCTAGTAAAAGAGTTTGCTATCTTTCCCCCGAAAGTTTTAAAAATACAGCATGAAAAACTTTACACCAAACACTCAAAGTACTGCATTAAAGATGCAAAATAAAAGAAATATTTCCAAAAGTGGAAAGTAAAGGAAAAACATCAATATTAAGGTAAAAAGATTTTATGATATATTTTTAAAAATACTGCTATATCTCTAAATCTATGCTGTACAAATAAAGACAATAGGAAATACTTTTTTTTTCCCTTTCCCTTTTCCCCCTTACTCCACCCCTGCAATTCCAAGAATCTTCCCCCAACTGATTTGGCAGCCCCATTGTTGCAAGTCGCAGTGGGCACCATGAAACGAGTCGGGTCACTGTGCTCGTGTTTCTGCTATTCCTGGGTATCAAAAATTTTTTTTAAGATTTTGTTTTTTTTCCCTTTTAATTAACTTTTTTCTAAAAATCTTGACAATACTTAAAACAAATATTCTGACTTTTTTAACTCATTAGCCATTGAAAATCCCCAAAAAAACCCTTGTAGATATTTTTAAAACTTTGGGGTTATTTATCTTTTGAAAAAAAATCAAACTAGGAAAATTTTTTTAAAACAAAACCTTTGGTTCCTTAAAAAATCTTCATCCTCTTCATAATCTTTCTAGATCCTCATCACCCATTTTGCAGATATCAAATAATTTCTCACATTACCAGGGGGGAGGCTGAAATGATATAAAGTCATAAAAACATCTCCTTTTTTTTACATAAAAAAATCCTGCATTTTTTGAAAAAAGGTATCTTTGTTTTTGGTAAACTGAAAAATAAATTTAATTCACAGCACAAAAAACCGCAAAAAATTTGAAAAAGAAAAAAAAAAAACAGAAGCAAAAAAAAAAAAAAAAAAAAGTAGGTTTTTATTTTATATATATTTTTTTATATATATTTTATTTTATTATATTTTTATTTTATATATATATTTTTATATATATATATATATATATATTATGTATATTAAAGAAAAACTTTTAAAAAAGAAATTGAACATGGAAAAATAAATAAAATGACAATCTCCAGACAATAACTTACTTTCTTCATGAGGGTTGGGCACAATTGACAATTCTGGAGGAAAAACTGTTCCCGATATGCAGGCTTGCTATCACCATCACTGGCACCCCCGAGGGTCCCCGAAACCCCAAACTGACCCCGCAATTTTATGTTTAATTTTTATCCTTTTTTTCGGGAACTAGAAAAACGTTCAAATCCTCTCCCCATGACGGCCCTCCCCCACCTCCTTTTCTTTCAAGAGATGCTTTGCTCTGAAATGCATTGGGAAAAGTTTTGTCTACCTTCAAGGTTGCAGAATGAAGGTTTTTAAACTTATCCTTTTCATATCTAAAAGTATGGAGGGGTCTGATAATTATTTTGTTTAAAATGGCAAAAAACTTTTTTTTGCTCCACTGTGAACTGGGGAGAGAAAAAAAATGATTTAGCACAATTTTTAATCTCCTGACTCTAAAATGTTTCAATGGGATTTCAAAAGGGGGTTCATTAGCAAAAAAACCCAAAAAACTTTTTTTTAACGCTGGATAGGGGGTTTGGGTTTTCCCAGTTTGGGGGAGGAAAACAAACCAAGAAAAATTTTTAAATTTTTTTCACTGTAAACATAAAAAAATCTTTTCCCTTGATCAAAAACTGATAATCTGTAGGATTAATCTTTTAAAAAACTTCAGGCAATACATTTTTGATGACTTTCAAAAACTTCTTAACTCCACCCCCAAACATAGTCCCCGTCTTTTTGTTAGGGTTGTCAACAAAGGGCGGTATAACCAAAAAAGCACACTGGCTGAAATCCATAAATAGAAAAACTTAAATAACTGCAACAAAACTTCAAGAGAAAAATTCAAATTCGGATTCTTCCCCTCTCGTTTACGGCAATCAATGCCCAAAAGGGAAGTGAACCTCGGGGGAAACAGTGTGAATAGACACAAATTTTTCTGATTCAAAATGTAAAACCATTATTTAATTTTTTTTACATTAAAAATAAAGATAAGACTTATGACCACCTTTTAGTAAACTGCCTTAAAATTCT
Source organism: Penaeus monodon (assembly GCF_015228065.2). Classification (NCBI taxonomy): domain Eukaryota; kingdom Metazoa; phylum Arthropoda; class Malacostraca; order Decapoda; family Penaeidae; genus Penaeus; species Penaeus monodon. Next base: position 3,161 of record NW_023645413.1, read on the forward strand.
GAAAAAATAATCTAAAAATTATATATAACATAAAACACTGCCTTCTCACCTTTTTTTTTAAAACTAAAAATGTATATTACTGACCTGGCCATTAGCGGGGGATTGCACCCCGGGATGGTCCTCCTCAGGGGGTGTCCCGTTCTTAATCCGTCCCCAAGATGAGTTCCCACGGTGAGTACTGTTGTTGCTGAATATCCCAAAAAGGGCTCCACTCTAAAATTTTTTGGTAAAGTAAAGTTTCCAAGCAAGAGATTTCTTTTTATTAATAGTAACAGAGAAAGATTTCATATTCACAAATTTCCATCCAAAAACCATAAAAGTATGTGTATAAATTGTTCTCACTGTGCGGGCCCTTTGACAGAAAATTTTTTCAGAGTCCAGAAGACTGATATATCAAGCAAAAAGTGCAGTGAAAGATTCCTTAAAAAGTTCCCCGACACATAGATGGCATCTGGTCGGCCAAAACCCCAACACCTCAAAAGGGGATGTACAGATCATGGGTGCCTTTTCAGATAGGGAAAAGGGGGAAAAGAAAGAAAAAAGGGGTAAAATAATTAAACTGCATTTTTTCATAGTCAGAACCTTTTAAATCCCAAAAAAAAAAGTTATTCATAATCATAGAAAAAGACTTCCTAAGGAAAAAAGTAGCTAAAGAAAAAGTAAAGACAAACAAAACAAAACTTCCTGTAATGACAACGGGATCTACACAACAGCCCTTGTTTGATGCAATTGAAGCAAGAGAAGTGGCAGAGTTGTTGGAAGGGAAAAGGGTGAAGAAAAGCTGTGCTTGCTGCTTTCCTGTTGTATTTTGCAAAACAAAATGATTCCATCCTAACAGAAGCAAGCCCTCCTCCCGGGACCCATAAGGAAAACAGTACAGAAGTTTGGGACAATTGTTGGTTTGCTAGTGAAGAACCAAAAAGAAAATTTAGATATTGAATTAATACTTTGGTACCCATTCATCCCCCACAGCCCCCTTTTTTCCCCAAAATCCCCTTTTTAATCTACAAAAGTACTTTTTTAAGATGTACTATATTTTTTCTCTAATCACCCCTTTACCTCAAACTAAAATTCTTTTTGATAGATTTTTATATTATATTATATTATATATATATATATAATATATAAAAATAATAATAAAAATAAATATATATATAATATATAATATAAAAATATATATATTATATTATATAAATATAATAATAATAATAATATAAATATATATATAAAATATATATATATATATAAAATTATATATATAATATATATATTATATAATATATATTATTTTTTATAAAAATTATATATATATAATATTACATAAGGGAAAAAAAGATACAGAAGCCAGAAAAAAAAGATTGCTGTCTATAATATCAAAAACAAAAAAAAAAAAAAATTAAAATTTTTCACCTACCCCAGCCCCTTTTTTTTCTTGCTCCCCTTTCCTTTTTTCTTTCAAATTCTATCTTTTCCGGGCGTGGGATTTCGTGCAGAGTTGACGGCCAGCCAAGGAACAGAGATGGAGCTAGAAATGTCACCACCTCATCCCAGGTTTGGAAATTCTATTAGGATTTTCTCTTTGAAATAAATGTTGATATTTAAAAACAAACTAGATAAATAAAAAACCAACCTCTGATTCTTCCTTCTGTTGAAAAAAAACGTCAATCAAATCTCATTTAAGAAAATGAGTTAAATCTAAAAAATTTCCCAGTTTTTTCCCTCTAATCTGTTTTTCTCTAGTATTTAAACAACCAAAGCATAATACACAATTTTTTTCCCTTTACTAAAGTAACACATGTATTACTAAGAAACATGAGTAGACACCTGTGCGCAATGATAAAGATTAAGCTAAACTCTTGTTTTAAAACAAATTTCCCTTTTTAACCCAAACTCTCTGACAAAATTATAAATAATATCTGCACTTATCCTCATAATTTAAAATGAAACTTTAAATTTATAGTATAAAAATAAATAATAATATTTTTATTTTTAATATCAATAACTAATATCAAAAAAAAAAAGATGGCAATAAAAACTGTGAGATAAAAATTTAAGATAAAAAATAATGATTTAGGATAAATGATGATATGACTGACAATAAAATTAACAGACTGAAACAAAATGAATATAAAAAATGAAGCCTAATTCACTTGTTTCATAATAAATAATTCCCAAATTTTTGATAAACACTAACTGTGAAAAAGTTTAAATGAAAGTAACAAAAAAAATAAATACCCAAATGGAGCTTTTAATTTCAATAATGTACAGTGAATGTTTAGAAATTCTATATTAATATTTTTAAACCATGTAAGGGCTATGTCATTCAAAACCCCAAAAATTTACCTAACATTCACTCCTGCACAAAGAAAAGCGGGGTAAACAATTACTTTTGCTTGAGAAAATTTTCTTTAAAACCCTAGAAGTAAAATTTTCCCAGAAACGACAAAGAAAAAGGAGGTTATAAAAACCCCCTCTTACAAAAATTTGGACCTCCTCTTTCTTTCTGATTCCCCCGGGATCATCTGCTCTGTCATTTTAAAACCACTCAAAAGACCCATTTCCAAGTTTTTGTAGTTAATAAAGCATCCAAATCATTGTTCTACCATATTCTGCGTCCGGTTAAATTTGGGAAAAGAAAAAAAGAAAGAAAAAAAAGAAAAAAAATTTTTTTTTACTACAATGGTAAAGGGTTATTTTTATCAAATCTTATAAATGATTCAGCTCTTCCCCCCTCAAAAAATTGGAATTTTTTTAGTATCAAAATAAAATCACTAGCTAGATAATGAGGTGTAAAAAAGAAAAGGGGGAAAAAATTTTAAGAATAACTGCCTTACAGAAGGGACGGGGGTGCCTACGGGGACCCCAAGTTTACCTGTGACCAAACCCTTTGGGTGCAGAGAGGCACCCATCCATCTTCTTGAGTAAACAAGCAAAAATGAAAGTTTCCTCTTATAAAAATCCCCCCACTCCCCTGCCCACTCTTGTGGGGTGTGGGGATTGCCAGTTTTTTTCTTTTAGGGGTATAAGCACACTTCTTTTACCTTCTAGGGTTAAAAATGCCTTATCTTTAAATTAAAACCCCCTGGAAAAAAAATTTAATGATATGAAATCATAAAAATTATATTTTCCTTTTACAAAAAATATGGGAAATAAACACGAAATCAAAACCCTTTTAAAATTTTTCAATTGGGTTTCCCTACATTTTAATTGAAAAAGGAACATCTGACATCTTGACATCTTGAAATATTCTAAAAATACTCTTTTTCCCCTTGATTTTAAAAACTTATTTATTTTGTTTTTCCTGCAAATATTCCAAAAGCTTTCAATGCCAAACTTCCTATACAAAAAAAAAAAAAACATCCATAACCTGGGAACAAAGTGCAGGGTTTAGTGTATTTTTATGTCCAAGTGCCAAAAAAATCCAATCCAGCCCCCAGAACCATTCTGGGAGTTTCCAGTATCTAAAAAATACCCCCCAAAAGGATCCCCCCCCAAAACTTGAAGTCAGCTGTAGTAATCAATTGTTCATATAAACCCCTAAATTGAAATCCTCTTTTTTAACCCTTACAAAAAAAGAAAAAAGAAAAAAAACAAAAGGAAAGGAGAAATCCCGGGGTACTGTTGACTCCCAATATCGTATTTCATTAGCCTACAACTTCCCAGAAAATTCTTCCCTAGTAAAAATGGTTAGGGGACTAAAAGTTGAAAAAGGAAAAAAAAGGTAAAAATGTATATTTCAAAAAATTTTTTTGGGGAAACTACTGGTTCCATTCAAAATTTTAAAACTTGTTACAGCCCTAAAAAAAAAAGTAAGATAAAATTATTCTATTTCTTTTTTCATACCCCTTTCCCATGTAAAAATTGAAATTCTTTGAACCTGTCTTAAAAACCCAAAAACCTCCATCCTTTTTTCTTATTTCCCATCAAACCTACATAAATTCTAACTCCCCCGCCATCACTAAATGTGCAGCAATAGTTGCACATTTCCCTTCGGGCTTCCACTTCTTTTAAAGCAAACATAGAGCGGAAAAAGTGCTGTCCACCCTCAACCTACAACCCGTAGCTAGAGTGGCTATTCCTCATCTCATTTTTTCGGAACAAACTTCAGCTGTTGTGCCATAATTCTAAGCTGCTGGAAATCTTTTTTAGTGCTTTGTGATACAAAAAAAGAGGAGATGAAAGTCAAAAACCTTTTTAATATGGAATCATGATAATGATTACATATTATTTCTTCACTTATATATACACCCACACAAAAGTTACCTCAAATAATAAGGGCACTAATGCAACGAAAAATATTTTTCTTATTAAATTTCCTTCTTCCCCTTTGTAGATGTCATGAATTTCTTTCCATCTGCCAGGTCATCAATATCTTCTTCTTCTTTATCTTTTTCAATGGAGAAATCAAGTTTTAAATTATCCTTCCTTTGGGAAAGAACTTGGAGTTGCCCTCAAAACCCCCCAGATGATGAACCAACTCCTGCAAAGTGTAATACCTTTGGGAAAAAGTTTTTTTTTGTGAAAATGATATTTCATTTTTATTTCTCCCTTCTACTTAAACATAGAAATTTAAAAAATTTACCAAAAGCTGGCTAGCACCAAAAAGGGCCCCCGTTTGTCCCCATATGAGGATACTGCATCTGCTCAAATGAATCACTGCTTTCAAAAGGTTTCCTGAGTGGATTAGCCAAATCGGCTTTGCTCCTTTGTGGGCTTCCTAAGAATCTGTATATTGGATAAGACATTAAAAATAAAAAAAAGAAAAACTATTCATATCTTTGCAATTCCCTCAATTTCAGTTAAATTTTTACAAAAAATTTATAATCACTTTTGAATCACTGCACAGTTTTTTTCCCATAATTCAAACCTTTTCCTTTAAAAAATAAAATATAAAACCCAAAATGATATACAAACTATTTGCAATACTGAAACACATCAAAAAAGAAAATCCATACCCCCTGTATCAGGTTATTTTGAATTTCCAG
>NW_023645414.1:0-2500 GCF_015228065.2 Penaeus monodon
TAATAAAATTAAATTTTTGTGGTTGTGTGTGTGTGTGTGTTGGGGTGTGTTGTGTGGGGTGTAGTGTGTGTGTTTTAAAACACCAGCCAAACAAACATACAAACACGACACCAACACACACACAACATACACACACAAACACCACACGCCCCCCCCCCCACACACCACAGCACACACACAACACCCACCAACACACACACCCCCACACACCCACACACCACCACCACACACATATATATATTATTATATATAATTATTTATTTATATTATTTGGGGTATTATTTTATTTTTTATATTTTTAATTTTATTATATTTTATATATTTAGTGTGGTTGTTTTGGTGGTTGTGTGTGTTGGTGTTTTTGGGGGGGGGGGGTGTGTGTGGTGTGTGTGTGTGTGTGTGTGTGTGGGTGTATGTGTATATATGTATATATATATATTATTATTATAATTTATGTGTGTATTAGTATAATATATAAATAAAATTTTATATAAATATATATTTTTTTTATTATATAATATAAACAACGCACACAAAAACGCACACACAGACACACCAAAACCCACACACACCACCAAAACCCCAAACAAACCCCCAAACACACACACACACACACACACACACCAATATTAATAAAAAAAAAAATATACATATTAAACAAATTTTATATTATTTATTTTGTGTGTGTGTGTGTGTGTGGCGTTTGTGTGTGTGTGTTGTGGTGTGTGTGTGTGTGTGTGTTGGTTGTGTTTTTGGGGTGTGTGTGTTGGGTGGTGGTGGTTTATGGGGTTTAATAATAATAATAATGATAAAAATAATAAATGATAAAATAATATAACGAAAAATAATGAAAAAATTAAAAATAATTAAAAATAATAATAAAAATAATTTAAAAATAATAATAAAAATTAATAAAAATTTTGGGTATAATTAATTAATAAAAATAAAACCTAATAAAATAATAAGGGTAATAATAAAAAAAATAAAAATAAAAATAAAATGATAATAGTATAAAAAATAAAAATTTTTAAAAATAACCAAAAAACAACAATCAATAACAAAAAGCAATAGAAAAAATAAAAAATAAGGGTAAATTTAAAAATAATAATAAAAATAACAAAAAAAATTAAAAATTAATAAAAAAAATAAAAAAATAATAAAGTAAAATTAAAAAATAATAAAAAAATTAATAAACATTAATAATAATAATAATTAAAAATAATAATAATTAAAAAAATAATGAAAAAATTTAATATTTAAATTAAAAATTTTTTAATTAAATTAAAAAAGGTTGATAATAATTTATTAATCCCCCGAAAAAATTGTAAAAAGGGTTAAAAATTTTTTGTTTGTTAAAAATTTTATAGTTAAATAACCCCTACTACTAATAAAGATAATAATAAAAAATAAAAATAACAATAATCATTGATAATAAGAATAATAAAAATTATACCTAAACTAGTGCTATACTAATTTAAAGATAATTTATGGAAAAACTGCGGGTAAAATTAACCAAAAACAAAAAATAATAATAAAAATAAAAAAAAAATTTAAAAATAATAATAATAACAAATAATAAAAATAATAATAATAAAAATAATAATAAAAATAATAATAATAATAAAAATTTAATAAAAAATAATAATAATTTAAAAAAAAATAAAAATAAAAATAATAATAATGGGTAAAATAAAAATTAAAATAAAAATATTAAAAAACCCAAAAATAATATAAATAAAATAGTAAAATAAATCACCACGATAAAACAATTTTAAAAACAGTAACACACCTGAAACAAAAACGTAAAACCAGCAATAATTGGAAAAAGAGAAAAACCCCTTGCAAAAGGGGGATGACCGCTGCATCCCCCTTTCCAGCGTGACCCCAACCCCGTCCCAGCTGCGTCACAAAAACCCGGGCCCCAAACTGCCTAGGGGGTTTTGGAGGGCTGAGAGTAATGCTTTGCACCCCTGTTGGGGTATGGGCCCATCGACGTCCCCTTCATATTTTTTTTTGTACTTTAAATTTGCATATCGGATGTTTTTTTTTTGTAATGGTTTTTTCGTCTTTTTGGGGAAATTTGCTTTTGGTGTTTTTGTTTTGTTTTTGGGGTTTTTATTTAATTTTTTTTTTTTTTCTTTACCCTTTTTTTTACGACCCCCCCCCCTCTTTTTCCTTTCCCCCCCCCCTTTCCCTCACCCCCCCCTCTTCTCTCTCCCCCTCTTTTTCCCCTCTCTCCTTCCTCTCCCCTCTCCCCTCTCTCCTTTCTCTTCTCCCTCTCTCCTTCCCCTTTTGCCTCTCTCTTCCCCTTCTCTCTCCCCTCTTTCCCCCTTTCTCTCTCTCCCCTTATCATCTGTCCCCCTTCCTTCCTCCCCCCTTTCATCCTCTCTCTCTCTCTCTCTCTTTTCCCCCTCTCCCCCACTCTCTCACTATATCCTCGCTTCTCTCTCTCTCTCTCTCTCTCTCCCCTCTCCTAACTCCGGGGGGGTCTCCCCCCTTC
>NW_023645415.1:0-8144 GCF_015228065.2 Penaeus monodon
TTTTTTTTTTTTTTTTTTTTTTTTTTTTTTTTTTTTTTTTTTTTTGTTTTTTTTTTTTTTTTTTTTTTTTTTTTTTTGTTTGTTTTTTTTTTTTTTTTTTTTTTTTTTGTTTTTGTTTGTTGTTGGGTTTGTGTTTTTTGTTTTTTTTTGTTTTTTTTTTTTTTTTTGGGGTGTGTGTGTGTGTGTGTGTGTTTTGTGTGTTTTTTGAAAAAACCCCGGAAAAATAAAAAAATAGGAAAAGAAAAAAAAAAACAAAAAAAAAAACAAAACAAAAAAAAAAAAAAAAAAAAAAAAAAATATATATTATAATTATATATATATATAATATATATATATTTTTTATATATAATATGGGGTGTGTGTGTGGTGGGTGTGGTGTGTGTGTGTGTTGTGTGTGGTGTGTGTGTGTTTTGGGGTGTGTGTGGTGGTGTGTGGTGTTGTGCGGCGTGTGTGCGTGCGCTGGGTGCGGCGTACGTGGTGGTGTGTTGGTGTATGTGTGTGCCGCGTGGTGTTTTTAACATACACACCACCACCACCACCACCACCACACACACACACACACACACACCACACACACACCACACACACACACACACACACCACACACACACACACACACACACACACACACACACACAAACACACAACACACACACCAAAAAAAAAAACACACACCCCACACACACACACACACACACACACAACACACACACACACAACACACACACACACACACACACACACACCCACACACACATAAAAAAAAACACACACACACACACACACACACACACACAAAAACACACACACACACACACACACCGGGTGTGTGGTGTGTGTGTTCGCAGAAAGAGCGAACAAAAACATGCCCGGGGGAAAAGTCAAGTAGTTCTAAACCTCTTCTGGAAACTGAGCGAGGTTGGTCTTTCAGGTTTCAGCGGACAAAGTTGAGGTCTTGAAAACCCGGGAAACCAGTCGACAATCCCCTGGCGACAATTTAGCCAATTGCAGTGCCCATCACTGTCCACAGCATCTCTCCTTCAGGCCGAGCCACTTTAATCCTTGATTTATGGTAACACCGACCCTTGTCGAGGCGATAGAAGAGTCAAGATTAAGCTGCTGAAAGTTCCAGGAAATCCGGTACTGAGTTTGATTCAGCGATTAACATCCGAGTTAGAGGAAGTGCCCCGTCCCAAAAACCGCTGTGGGTACGAACAGGCCCTTCTGATAGCTAAGTGCACAGCTGCAATTTCTATAGACCTCGTATAACAGTCCTTCACCGCCGCTAAAACTGGTGCAATGTACGTTTCGCTCGGACCGAAAACCTGCAAAAAAGGCTCATTTCCGACTGACAGTGAGCCTTTAGGCCCGGTTCCGATACCCAGTAGCCTCGAGATCGGCCCCCTGGTTGTCACCTCCGTTCCGATCTTCCCCCGACTCCGAGGACCCGGACAGAGTCGCCCTCCGCGCCACTCGAGAAGCTGATCGGGGGGAGAAGAACATAAAATTTAAATCTTTGCAGGAAAAACTAGCAGGATTACTCCTGCGCCTTTCCGCGGGGAGGGTTTTCCCATAGCAACGGTGTAAAGGAGTGTTTTGATGGGGTATTTCTGACATAAAATTTGGAGTGGATGATGGAGTGTATAATGAAATAAAATAATGGAATACATAATGAAGTATTAAGAAAAATCTGGCGGAACATATGAGGGGTGATGCGGGGCCTCACAAAATTAGCGGGTGGGCTGTATTTATTGCCTTGATTTATAAGGATTACGGTCTTTGCCACGGATAACTTTGCATTATAAACTTTATTTTTGGTGTAACAATTATGATCTAAAAAGATTTAGACGGTTAGGCGAACATTAAGATTTTTTATCGCAGACTTTGGAAAAAATTATTATCGAACCTGAGTGTTCTCTCCCACCCTTGTATGCTTACGTCCCCTTGCGAGGCTGCAGTCTGCTTTTTGCTCGCACAGTAAAGTTTTTTAGCAGCTTTAAAAGGGTTCTGGATTGCGACATATACACACATCTATCTTGATCCTTGCAAGCCATTAAATCCAAAATCGGTAAAAGTCAACATAATTTATTTTATCAAACGATTCATACATACAAAATGTTAAATAACTCCACTGGAAAAAATTGTGACGGAGGATTATAAGTGGCCACACTCAGAGCCCCCAACCTATGAAGGGGAGAATCATTTGAGAGGCTTAATGGTTGGTAAGGGACATTACTTACAAATTATACTTTTCTCGACACCTGATTATATCCTTCCATAATTTTATGACGAGAAGTGAACATTCGTTTTCTGATGTTGAATTGTTTCTTTTGGGCAAGTTAACATTCATATATATATTATATTATATATATATATATATTATATATTATATATTATAATATATATATATATATATATTTTGCCTGTGGAAACTTGTATGTACCCTAAAGATTTGCTTTACTTATCGAACAGATTTTTCAGACTTCCTTAAACCTGCCTGGCGGACGCATGTTAACGAGGCACGGCAAGGTGTTCGGTGGGATATTTCTTTTTTAATCACTGATGAGAAACGTGTTTTACAGTTCTTTCTTTTCTTTTGAACATCACCAATGAAACATCTCGCAAAGGAAGCATTTAAATAACGTCATACCCGGAAGATAACTATCATCCGGAACTCGGCGGGCCCAATGACGTCACAGAATAATGGCCGACGTTTGTTTCTAACTCCCGCGCTGTGTTACGTCGCAATTGTTGGCCAGAAACATTCGTTTTACTCATCTGTTCTCTCTCTTCCACAGGTATGAGCGAATGGTTGGAAAAGGAGATAAAAAAAGCAAAGACGCTGTTACAAAGCAGTGTAAGGTAAGGAATTTTGAAACGACCACAAGAAAGTGCTTCCTGAGACCAGTCGAGGCCCGAGCGATTGAAGATGTTACCGCGCAACAGATAGAAAAACGAAATTTTGTTATCTCATATCGAGCTTTTTGGGGGAATATGATATTACTTCTTAAAGTTGTTAATATATTTTTTTTCTCTCCAAAATGTATTTTTAAACACCAAATCCTAATATGAAATATTAATACTCACTGGAAAATACTAACAAGCATATTTTTTCACAAATATTCACATGGTGAAGATTCAATGCACATATATTTTAAAGTTCAAATACTGAACACATGATTAAGTAACATGTAAATTTTAAAAGCGGCAAAAGCAGTGATCGATGCTGTCTTTTTTTTATCACTTTTGGGTCTCGATAGTATTAAAATCCACAGAAAAACTTTAACACTGTAGTTATGTAATCTAATGTTCGCGTGTGTGTGTTTATTTATCCCCTTTTTTATTTACTGATTTATGTTTTACGTGCGGGGGACGATTGTACGGGGAATTGTTTAGAGAGAGGGGAAGAGAGAGAGAGAGAGAGAGAGAGAGGGAGGGGGGGGTGTGTGTGTGTGTGTGTGTGTGTGTGTGTGTGTGTGTGTGTGTGTGTGTGTGTGTGTGTGTGTGTGTGTGTGTGTGTGTGTTCCACCATCACAGTCTGACGCTGAGCAAGTTGTATCCACTGTCAGCATGAACAAAATCTCGGCGCAACTGCCAGCAACATAGGTCGGGCAGCTTCAACACAGCACCGCCCATCCCCAAGTTTGCCTGTCTGTCTTCATTTCCCTGGAACGAAGAATCTTTGAAAGCCTTTAAACGACAAGTCTTAAGCCCGAATGGCCTTACATAAGTTTGGGCGAGGGATATGGAGTTATATTTTGACTCCATTCAAAAGGGGCCAGGTAACGCTGGGCGCCGGAGACTGCTGAAAGTGAAATCCAAACACTGGACACCTTTCCGCTCACCTCCGTGCCTCTCGCTTCTTGGACACTTTTGGGCAGGCGGTCTTTATCACGCATGTCCAATTACAATCAACTGAAAAAGTTATCCGCCCATGGCAACCCCTGGATCTGTTGGATCGGTAATCCTCGATGATGTTTTGATGTCGATCTTCATTTGTTTACAAGAGGGGCGGCCATGTTAGAGCCTTGAGGCGCGCGGGCTCCGGAGCGTCTAGCGAGCTCGGCAAAGTCTTCATTACTGCAGACCCAGGCCGCACACCCCATCATCAGCCATGGTTTATGACTCTACAGCCACTGACGGACTCTCCCACTACCTCTGCACCACATGCCACGCGTCTCTGCCAATGGAAACCTCGAATGCATACGGTCCTACGGTATTTCCCCGATTTTGATTGGTCGCTCAACCCGTACATAACTGACGCTTATTCCACCCAATGAGATCTAGTATTGAAGGCTCGAGACAAGCTTGCCCAAATTTCCCATTGGCCCCATAAAATCCACCATGACTGTGGACGATCAATTCCCAAAAACAAAAATTGAGGAAACACTTCCAATTAAGATATGGTGATGTATTCCCGACGGGGCAGAGCTTTTCAACCGGGCCAATCCAGGGTTTCAGATGCACCAAATTTATTCTCTGCAGTTACGTACAAGTTTTTAAAACAAACTAACAGGACGTGCTTTCCTAAGACAGCCCTGGGGGTGACAATCATAGTCCTGCGCGGTCTTCACTCCCTGACATCGCCCTTTTTTTTTTGAAAAATTTTCCTTAAACACATATACACATAATATATATATATAATATATATATATATATATATATATATATATAATATTATAATGTAAAGAAATGTGATTGGGGCTGATGTGTAATTCATGTGCTCAGCTTTTATGTGCTCCTTAAATTATTAAATTTATTATTTTTTTTTTATTATTATTTTTTTTTTTTTCAAAACCCGTAGAGCAAAGGTTAGATCGCAAAATCTAACAGAGAAACTAGTCTGTTACTGAAATCAGAGGAGATAAAAAAATTTTTTAATAGCTATACATGCCAATTACTGTAACTGGTTTTCCGAATGATAAAGGGCCATAGATCTCCTACGGAAATTTTTTTGTTTCCTTTTGAATTTTCATTGACAGTAAACATAATTATGTCATTGAAATTATGCTTCATGTGTGTCTGTTTAATATGTCTAAACAGTTTCATATTAGTAAAATTGTCAATATATATCTCCTGTAGGCTTTGCCATGGGGGTTGCTAACAGTTTTGTTTATGGTATTATTTTCATTATTACTAACATGAATGCATCATTACTACTGTATTGTGATATTCGTAGTATTTTTGTAGAAGTATCGTTAATAATAATATTATTTCATTGTTTTTTCATTATTATTTTTGTTGCTGTTATTAGTGGGTTTTTAATATTATTACTGTTATTTTTTTATTTTTATTGTTTTATTATTAATAGTTTATTTTATTATTATTATTATTATTATTATTTATTATTATTTTATTTTTATTATTATTATTTTGTTGTTTTTTTTTTTTTATTATTATTTTATTATTAAAATTTTTTTGTTTTTTTTTATTGAATTACTTTTAAATTTTTATTATTATCATATCATTTTTTGTAACTTTTTTATACATTTTTATTTTTATTATCTTTTTTGTTAGTGTTTTGTTATTTATTATTTATTATTTTTTTTTTTAAAATTACATATTGTTATTTTACTGGTTATATTTTATAACTTTTTTGTTATTATTGTTATTATTTATTAGTAGTATTTATGTTATTATTTTATTATTTTTTTGTATTATTTTTTTTTATTATTTATTATTTTTTTATTTTTTTATTACTACTATTATTATTATTATGTGTGTGTAAACACACACACACACACACACACACGCACACACACACACACACCACACACACACACACACACAACACACACACACACCACCAAAACACACCCCACACACACACCACACACACAACACCCCACAACACACACACACATACACACACACAACACCCACACACACACACAACACACACACACACACGCACACACACCCCTAAACAAAAACAATATATATATATATTATATATATATATATATATATATATATATATATATATATAGCGAAGGTCCGCCTGAAATGCCCGTGCGGGAAGGGCCGTCTGCCCTTTAGGTTTTTGTTACTACGTCTGCTCATGTTAAAATTTCGTTCGGATAGCTTTATTTTACTAATCGAGCCTGAATACTAACATGAAGAACCTCCTTCTTCGAGATATTTCTTATCCTTTTTAATCATCTTCATAATTCAACAAAAGTCTGACCGCATGTACCTCGGCAGACCCTTACTGCAAGCCTATGCCGTGCAAATAGCGCTAAGACGGAAGTAGCTGCTGCGCGTAACCCCGGATGCTGACTGAGGGGACGGGGGAGGGTATGCTAGATGTTTTTTGTTCTTGTTTTTAAGCATTTTTTAGTCGGGAGTTAAATATCTCCGGTTTAGATTTCAACGCAGAGAGTAAGTAATCTAAGCAGGAGTAAGAACGTTACTTGTCCAGTAATCTTCATAAAAGAATATAAAGAGAACCAGTAACAGATCTAAACAAAGAAAACGAAACTAGGGAGGGCAAAAAGGCAGCGACGTGTTGGTGATGTTGCAGACCTGCAAGACTCGTGTCTGGAATGGAACCCTGGCGTCATCTGAGGGCCCCCCTGCGCGAGCGACTCTTCGCCAGCGCCGCCCGCCCCCCGCCCGCCCCATGGCCCTGTACTGGGCATACATATGCACCATTCTATCTATATACATATATGTATTATTATATATATGTGTTATGTAAAATATATTATGTATATATATACACATACTATACATATACTAACATTTATATATGTAGTATGTATATGTTTTATGTATGTGTGTTTTATGTATTTGTATATATATATTATATATATAAAATAAAATATATATTATATATATTATATATATTATATGTGCATATATATATTAATATATTATATATATATATATATTTTTTTTTTTTTTTTTTTGGTGTGTGTGTGTGTTGTGTGTGTGTGGGGTGTGTGTTGTATATATTATATATATATATATATATATATATATATATATATAATATATATATATATGTATATATTATATATTATATTTATATATAATTATATATATATATGATATATATATATTATATATATATATATATATATATATATTATATATATATCTTTTTTTTTTTTATAATATATTATATATATTATCAAAAAAATAATAATAAATAAACACACACCCCACCACACATATAATATAAAACACACATAACAAACACAAAAAAATTATAAAAAACAAAAAAACAAAATAAAAAACACAACAACACACACATTTAAAAACAAACAACACAAAAACCATTTTTTTATTATATTATTATTATTAATTATTATTTTATGGTTTATTGTTTTATTATATTACCATTATATAATTTTTTTATTATTAATTTTTCTTGTATTATCTTATCATCATTACTTTATTACCGTTACCCTTTTTGTTTGTTATTAAATATATTAAAAATTTTGTTTTTTATTTAACATGTTATTGAATTTAAACCATTAAGTTATTAAAACTTTCTTCTTTCTTTCCCCATTTACCTTTTTAGGTTTATACAAAGTTGTTGTTTTTTGAATTATTCTACAAAGGCGTCTAATTTTTCCCCGGTTAACAAATTTCGTATTTTAAAGGTTAAAGGGTTATTGGGGAGTTGGGACGTAAATTGGAAAGGACAAATTAAACTGGGGGTATTTTAAAGGGTTTTTTGATTAATTTTATTGATTACACCAATGTTTGTTGATTAATTTTGCACGAAATGTTACTCGCATTTCGACCCCAATTTCATTTTTTATTAGTAACATTCTTTTTATCTTCATTCTTCATCATAGTTTCTTTGTTTTTAAAATGCCTTTTAACCTACCTGTTCTCTCCTCTGGTTTTGTGTGTGTGTGTGTGTGTGTGTGTGTGTGTGTGTGTGTGTGGGTGTGGGTGTGTTTGGTTGTGTGTGTGTGTGTGTGTTGGGTTGTGTGTGTGTTGCGTGTGCGTGCGTGTGTGTGCGCAAAGCGCGACATCTCAGACTAGCGTGCTGACGGTGGTCACTTGAGCTGGGCTGTCACTGTTAAATTTTTGCGAGGGCCCAGGTGACTATCCGACCTCGTCTTCCTTACTCCCTTCTCACCTTTCTTCCTCCTTTCTCGCCTTGTTCCTCCCCTCCCTCCCTCCCC
>NW_023645416.1:0-8143 GCF_015228065.2 Penaeus monodon
TATAATTGCAATAATCATGATAAAATTGCAATAATGATGAAATAAATTTCAATAATGATGTAATGATGATGATAAGATATTATTGATTATATCATGTATAAAGAATAATAACAGGAAAATTTTCTCCCTAATTAAAAAAAAAGGTAAAAAAAAAAATTTCCCAAAAATCGAAAAAGCGGCAAAATCTAGGGGAAAAATGCCTTTTTTGGGGGGTATACTCCAAAAAAGATGTTTTTTGATTTCTCTGTGATTTTGGGAATTTTTAGGGTAAAAATGAAATATTACCCAAAAACGTATTAATCTGACAAAAATAGGAAAAAGTGAGAATAAAAGAATTTGATAACATTTTAGATTTTTATTATCAATATTATCATTTTATTTTATTATTTTCTATTTTTATTATTTTTTTATTATTTTTATTTTTTATTATTGTTATTGTTATTATTATTATTGTTTTTATTATTATTGTTGTTGTTAGCATAATTATTATTACTTATATAATTATTATTATTATTATTATATCGTTTTAATTTATTATTGTTATTTTTATCTTTTTATCTTTTTACTATATATAAACAAAAATAATTATTATAACAGTAATAATTACTCTAAAGATATTAATTAAAAAAATGAAAATAAAAATTAATAAAATCGTTTTTATTGTTTTAAATTATTGTTTTTCTATTATTTTTGTTGTTGTTTTTAGTATAGTTGCAAATTATTATTTAACTGCAATATTGCAAAAATAATGAAATAAATTTCAATATGATGATAATAATTGCAATAATGATGATAATTTGCAATAAAGATGAAATAGATAATGTGATGTAAAAATATTTAGATAATCATGATAAAAGTGATAATAACAGGGAAATTTTCTCCATAATAATAAAAAAAAAAAATAAAAGAAAAAAAATTTCCCAAAAACGAAAAGGGGGCAAAAACAGCGAAAAATTTTTCCTTTTGAAGTATACTCGAAAAAGACGTTTTTTGATTTTTTGAGATTTTTGGGAAATTTTAGGGTAATAATGATAATAATTACCCAAAAACGTATCAATCATGACAATAATGAGATAAAAGTGAGAAAAAGAACTTTTATAACATTTGTGATTATTTAAAATTTCTATTATCATTATTATTATTATTATTATATTTTTATTATTTTATTATTATTTTATTATTTTATTATTATTATTATTTTAAATTTTTAAATTTTATTAATTTTAAAATCGTTATTTAAATTATTTTGTTTTATTTTCATTATTATCATTTTTTACTAGTATATAATTGCAAAAAAAAAATCATAAAAGTAATAATACTGTAAAAAAGATATAAAAAAAAAAAAAATATAGATAATTTTATAATATCGTTATTATTTTTATTATTTTGTTATTTTTAATTATTTTTTTGTTATTAGTAATTGCAAAATTTTATTATAACGAATAAATTTCAATAATAATGATAAAAATTTCAATAAGAGATAATAAATTTCAATAATGATGATAATAATTGCAATAAAGATGAAATAATTGCAAAAAAAAGTGATAAAGATGATAATGTAATATTTAGATAATCATGATAATAAAAATGAAATAACAGGGGAAGGGGTTTCCTATATAATAAAAAAAAGGGAAAAGAAAATATTCGAAAAAGCGAAAAAGCGGAAAATTAGCTAAATATACCTTCAGAGTATTTCCAAATATTTTTTCGATTTTTGATGATTTTAATTATTATATATAATATAATAATTACCAAAATGTATAATTAATAATGAGGATAAAAGTGAATAAATGAATTTTATAAATTACATTATTATTATTATATTATATATTATATATTATTATATTATTATATATTATTATTGTATTTTATATTATTATATTATTTATTATTATTATTATTATATTATTATTATTATATATTATTATATTTTACTATAGTATAATTAAAAATAATGTTATTATACATAATAATTTAAGTAATCAAAATAATTTAAAATATTAATAATGATAATTATTTATAATATCGATTATTATTGTATTATAGTTGTTATTTTATTTATTGTTTATTATATAGTTGCTAAAATTAATAATTATAACTATTAATTGCAATAAATATGATAAAATTGCAATAATGAATAATAATAATAATGATAATAATTGATATATGATGAAATGATGATAATGATGATGATAATGATAATATTGATAATCATGATAATAATATGATAATAACGGGAAATTTTCACATATAATAAAAAAAAAGGTAAAAAAAATAATCCAAAGTCGAAAAAGCGGCAAAATCTAGCGAAATTAGCCTTTGAGAGTATACTCCAAAATGATTTTTTCGATTTTCATGATTTTGATTATAGGTAATAATGATAATAATTACCAAAATTATTATATGAAATAATGAGGATAAAAGTAGAATATAAGAGTAATTTTGATTAACATTTATATTATTATATTATATATTATATTATTATTATTTATTATTATTATTATATTATTATTATATTATTATATTATTATTAATTATTATTATTATATTTATATATCGTTATTAATATTTATTTTATTATTATTTATTATCATTTTTTATAGTAGTATATAAAAATAATTATTATAAAAGTAATATTATATAAGATATATTAATAATAATATATTGATAATTATTTATATATTATATTGTTGTTATTATTATATATTTATTATATTGTTGTTTTATTAATAGTTGAAAATTATATATATAATCAAAATTGCAATAATATGATAATAATTGCATATATGATAATAATGCAATAATGATGATAACAATTGCAATAATGATGATAATGATGATAATGATGATGATAATGATAATATTGATGATAGTCATGATAATAATGATGATAATAACAGGAATTGTCTCCATATATAATTTAAAAAAAAGTAAAAGAAAATAATTCCCAAATGTCGAAAAAGCGGAAAATCTAGCAAATATAGCCATTTGAGAGTATACTAAAATGACGATTTTTTCGATTTTTCTGATGATTTTGGCAATTATTAGGGTAATAATGATAATAATTACCAAAATCGTATTAATCATGACAATAATGAGGATAAAAGTGAGAATAAATAGAATTTTGATAACATTTGATGATTATTAATATTATCAATATTATCATTATTATTATTATTATTACTATTATTATTATTATTATTATTATTATTATTATTATTATTATTATTATTATTATTATTATTATTATTATTATTATTATTATTATTACTAGTAGTATAATTGCAAAAATAATTATTATAACAGTAATAATTACTGTAATAACGATATTAATTAAAATAATGATATAGATAATTATTATAATATCGTTATTATTGTTATTATTATTGTTATTTCTATTATTATTGTTGTTGTTGTTAGTATAGTTGCAAAATTATATATTATAACTGCAATAATTGCAATAATAATGATAATAATTGCAATAATGATGATAATAATTGCAATAATGATGATAATAATTACAATAATGATGATAAAGATGATAATGATGATGAATATGATAATATTGATGATAATCATGATAATAATGATGATAATAACAAGAATTGTCTCCATATATAATAAAAAAAAAAAGGTAAAAGAAAATAATTCCGAAAAGTCGAAAAAGCGGCAAAATCTAGCGAAATATAGCCTTTTGAGAGTATACTCCAAAATGACGTTTTTTCGATTTCTCTGATGATTTTGGCAATTATTAGGGTAATAATGATAATAATTACCATAATCGTATTAATCATGACAATAATGAGGATAAAAGTGAAAATAAAGAGAATTTTGATAACATTTGATGATTATTAATATTATCAATATTATCATTATTATTATTATTATTATTATTATTATTATTATTATTATTATTATTATTATTATTATATATTATTATTTATTATTATCTATTATTATTTTACTATTATTGAAAATATTATTATTATATATTATAATACGTTTATAATATTATTATTGTTATTATATCATTATTATAATTTTTACTAGTAGTTATATTGCAAAAATAATTATTATAAAAGCAATATTACTGTAATAACGATATTAATTAAAATAATGATATAGATAATTCAATATGATGTAATATTCAATATGTTATTATATGTATTCTATATATATTGTGTATTGTTATGAGTAATAGTTGCAAAATTATATATATTAAAACTGCAAATAATTGCAATAATAATAATAAAATTGCAATAATGATGAAATATTGCAATAATTGATGATAATAATTCAATAATGATGATAATGATGATAATTGATGATGATATTATGATATATTGATGATAATCATGATAATAAGATGATACATACAAGAATTGTCTCATATATAAAAATAAAAAAAGTAAAAGAAAAAATTCGAACATGTCTAAAAAACGCAAAATCTATGCGAAATATAGCCTTTTTATGAGTATACTCCAAATGACGTTTTTTTGATTTCTCTGATGATTTTAGGCAATTATTAGGGTAATAATTGATATAATAATTACATAATCGTATTAATCATGAAATAATAGGATAAAAGTGAGAATTAAAAGAATTTTGATAACATGTGATGATTATTAATATATCATGTTATCATTATTATTATTATTATTAATTATTATTATTTATTATATTATTATTATATTATTATTAATTATATTATTATTATTATTATCGTTATTAATATTATTATTGTTATTATTATCATATTATCTTATTTAATGTAGTATAATTGCAAAAAAATATTATAACAGTAATAATTACTGTAAGAAACGATATTAATTAAATAATGATATAGATAATTATTATAATATCGTTATTATTGTATTATTATTGTTATTTCTATTATTATTGTTTGTTATTAGCATAATTGTCAAATTATTTATTATAACTGCAATAATTGCATAAAAATGATAATAATGATATAATTTAATAATAATTGCAATAATGATAAATGATGATGTATAATGATAATATTGATGATATCATGATAATAAGATGATAATAACAGAATTGTCTCATATATAATAAAAAAAGGTAAAAAAAATAATTCCAAAAGTCGAAAAAGCGGCAAAATCTAGCGAAATATAGCTTTTGAGAGTTATACTACAAAATGACGTTTTTTCGATTTCTCTGATGATTTTGGCAATTATTAGGGTAATAATGATAATAATTACCAAAATCGTATTAATCATGATCAATATATGAATTAGTGAGAATAAGAGAATTTAAACATTTGATGATATTAATATATCAATATATCATTATTATTATTATATTACTATTATATTATTATTATCATTATTAATATCATCATTATCATTATTGTTATTATTTTATTGTTATTAATATTATTATTTTATTATTATTAATATTATTATTTTTACTAGTAGTATAATTGCAAAAATAATTATATAACAGTAATAATTACTGTAATAACGATATTAATTAAAAATGATATGCATAATTAATTATAATATCGTTATTATTTTATTAATTTCATTAATATTTTATTATTGTTTTCTATTATCTTGTTGTTGTTTTTAGTATAGTGCAAAATTTTTTAAAATTTAACTGCAATAATTGCAATAATAATGATTGTTGTAATGATGATAATAATTGCAAAAAATGATGATAATAAAAATTTCAAAATGATGATAATTTGCAATAAGAGATAATGATGATAAAATTATGATAATATTGTTTTAATATAATAATAATGATGATAAAAACAGGAATTGTCTCATATATAATAAAAAAAAAAAGGTAAAAAAAAATAATTCCCCAAAATCCCAAAAAAAAACGGCAAAAAACTAGCGAAATATAGCCTTTTTAGAGTATACTCCAAAAAGACGTTTTTTGATTTCCTAGATTTGAATTTTTTGGGAATTATGATAATAATTACCAAAATCGTATTAAACATGACAATAATGAGGATAAAAAAATGAGAATAAAAAGAATTTTTATAAAATTGAGATTTTTAATATTATCAATATATCATTTTTTTTTTATTTTTATTACTATTATTATTTATATTATATTATTATTATTATTATTTTTATTTTATTTATTATTATTATTATTTTTATTATTATTATTATTAATTATTTTTGTTATTATTATTATTGTTTTTTATTAATTTTTAATTATGAATTTTTATTATTTTTATTATCATTTTTATTACATTATTTTATCATTTTTATTTTTTATTATAATATCGTTTTATTATTATTTTTGTTTTATTATCTTTTTATCATTTTTTTAGTAGTATAATAAAAAAATTTTATAAAAGAAATAATTACGTAAAAAGATTTTTAATTAAAATAAGATGATAAATTTTTAAATATCGTTATTTTTGTTTTTAAATTATTTTTATTTTATTATTTTTGTTGCTTTATTTGATAGTTTAAAATTATAATTTTAACTCAATAAATTTCAATAATAATGATAATATTGCAATAAAGATGATAAAAAATTGCAAAAAATGTGATAATATTGCAATAATGATGATAAGATGTTAAAAGATGAGAAAATATAATATTTATGATAATCAGATAATAATGATATAATAAAAAGGGAAGTTCCCCTATATAATAAAAAAAGGGGAAAAGAAAAAAATTCCCAAAAGTCGAAAAAGCGGGAAAATCTTGCGAAAAATTGCTTTTTAGAGAACTCCAAAATGACGTTTTTTTTTTTTCTCTGATGATTTGGGCAATTATTGGGTTTAAAAATGAAAAAATTTCCAAAATCGGATTTAAACAGACAAAAATGAGGATAAAAGTGAGAAAAAAAAGGGAATTTTGATAAATTTGATGATTATCAATATTACAAAAATAACATTATTTTTATTATTATTATTATTATTATTATTATTATTAATTATTTATTATATTATTTTTTTTATACTAAAATTTTTTATTTTTATTATTATTAATCATATTTTCATTTTATGAGTATAATTGCAAAAAAAATTTTTAAAACAGTAATAATTACTGTAAAAACAATAATTAAAAAAAATGAAAAGATAATTTTTTATAATATCGTTATTTTTGTTTTTATTATTTTACTTCTATTTTTTTGTTTTTGTATTTGTAAGTTGCAAAATTATATTTAAACTGCAATAATTGCAATAATAATGATAAAATTGCAAAAAATGATGATAATAATGTAAAATGAGATAAGATGATGATAAAATAAATTGAGAACTAATAATAATGATGAAATAACAGGAATTTTTCTCCTATATACTAAAAAAAAGGTTAAAAAAAAAATAAATTTCCCAAAAATCTAAAAAAACGGAAAAAACCGAAATATAGCCTTTTTGGGGTGTACTCAAAATGACTTTTTCGATTTCTCTGATGATTTTTTGGGAAAATTTTTAGGGTAATAATGATAAAATTACCAAATCGTATTAATAGACAAAAAGAGGATAAAAATGAGAATAAAGAGAATTTTGAAACATTGATGATTATTAATATTATCAAAATTATCTTATATTTTTTAAATTTTTACTATTTTTATTTTTTTATTATTATTATTATTTATTATTATTTTTTATATATTATTGTTTTTATTGTTTTTTTTTTATTATTATTATTATTTTTATTTATTATTTATTAATTTTATTATCTTATATTATATTTTTATAAAATCGTTTTTAATTTATTATTTTTTTATTATCATTTTTAAAAATTTTTTTAGAGGATAATTGCAAAAATAATTATTTGACAGTAATAATTCGTAATAACGATATTAAATTAAAAAAAATGATATACTAAATTTTTATAAATCGTTTTTTATTGTTTTTATTTTTTTATTTTATTTTATTGTTGTTGTTTTTTGATAGTTGCAAATTATTTTTATAACTGCTATAATTTCAATAATAAAGATAAAATTTAATTGAAAAATTTAATAAAGATAAAATAATTCAAAATAAAATGATGATAAATAAATTTAATAATGATGAAAAAATGATGAAAAAAATTGATAATAAAAAAAAAAAAGAAAAAAATTAAAAAGAAAAAAAAAATTAAAAAAATTTTAGATAATTTAAAGGACTTGATAATTTTGGGAAAAAAATTAAAAGGGGAAAAAA
>NW_023645417.1:0-8143 GCF_015228065.2 Penaeus monodon
AAAAAACCCAAACCCCACCCAAAAAACCCCATATAATAATAACAAACATAAAAAAATTAGAAACCTAAAAAAATTTTTTAAAAATGAGATATTTTTTTCAAACCCCCTGGTTCCATCCACAGGTCTGAAGGGGAAAGGGAGACAAAGGGGGTTTTAAAAGAGAGAGGGGGAGGCAACGCGTAAAACGACACATCCTTTAACACACACACATCTAAAATATACATACATATACATACAACTTTACATGCACAGATTTTTTGAACAATGCTGCCTGATCGAACATATGTACCCTTTTATAAGGGCCCCTATGCATTATAAGTGTAAAATTGTGGGCTTGCAAAAGATTGGTTGAGGAAGGAAACAGGTGATGGGGGAAAATATGTTTTAGGTTGGAATGGGTAAAGGGGTCAGGTTAGAGGAAGTTGAAAGGTGTTTTTGTATCGGGCAGTTTTTGGGGAAGGTGTCCCTTTCCCTTAGCGGTTGCTAAGCCCCCGGTGTAACGCCCTTGGCCGACCCGGAATCAGTGTCTGGGAGTCTGTTTGTTTGTCACTTTATGGTAGCCATGTTTAAATCTACTTGATTTTTGATGTACAGACAAAACTGGCGGTTGGCTGTTCCCTTGGGAATCTACTTGAGGAAAACTTAATACCCGTGCGATTGACACTTTACTGGGCGGCCTTGGGTATGAGGGCGGTGAGTTGTGTTTCTAGGACTTTGTAATTTGGTTATTTTTTATTCTAGTGGGGGGGGGGTGTTTTTTTTTTTACCACTGTTTCAATCTATTGGCATCTCGCTAAGCATGGGGGCCCTTATGAACTTATTTAGCAGGGTGGGGAACCTAGTATCCTTTTGGGACTTTGGCACCCCTTTTTTATTTAAAAAGTCATGTACAGGCCCAGTAGATTTTATAGAGTTATGAGAGTTGGGATGAATTAATTTTTCTATTTTGGTTGGAATATAAGCTCTATATATTCATAAATTTTTTGCTGTAGCATATAAAAAAGATCATTACACCATCACACCCACAACACACAAAAACAACAAAAAAAAACCAAACACAAAACAAACACCACACAAACCCCACACACACACACTTTAATGTGTTTTGTGTTTGGTGTTGTGTGTGGTGTGTGTGTGTGTTTTTGTGTGTGTTTTGTTGTGTGTGTGTGGTGTGTGTGTGTTTGTTGTTTGTGTGGTGTTGTTGGGTTTTTGGAAAGAAAACCTGGTAGCATAGTCCATATCTCTGGGTTTTAGACCAGAATCGTAGACGGATTTGTCGGGCAGCAGGAGCCATAAACTTGATAAAGAGCTTTTGGAGATGTCGGGTCCCTATGAGAAGGCCCAAAAGCTTCGTGTCTTCAAGGCCTTCTCTGTAGTTTTTTCTGTGGAAGCGAAACCTTCCCCTTATCAGTCCCTTTTAAAATTGTTTTGGGCCCTTTTGAAAACAAGTTTTTCGCCGGATAAAGGGGGGGGTACAATTGGCAGGACCCGTGTCCAACCGACGGCTGCCCCGTGAGACGGGCATGGGACCTGTTACGGCAAATCCGGATCCCCTCAGGCTATATGGGCCCCTGGTTGTTCCTTGTAAAAGATCCCCCCATCGGGTTTGTCCTTTGCGAGAAAATTTGGATGAGGGGCCTGTGGGACACCCGGGGGTCATGGTTTTGGGCCTCGAAAGACTTGTCGTGAGGAATTATATTATGTAATATATTATTATAATAAATTTATAATAGATATAATATATTTTAATATATATATACATATATATACATCCCACACACACACCCAACCACACACACACCCAACCACACCCAACACACACCACCACACACCACACACAAAATATATAATTAATATATTATATTATATATATATATAATTTATATACTATATATTATAAATTATATATATATATATATATACATTTTATATACTACAATAATCCTATATGCCTATGTATGTATATTTGTCCCACAGACACACGCAACACACCAACACACAAACACACACAAACACACCCCAACACTATATTTTTTTTTAAATATATAATTATAAATATATATATTAAAATTTTATTATATATATTATTATAATATAAATTATGTGTGGGGGTTTGTGTGTGTGGGGTTTGGTATATAGTACTTTAATATGCATATATATAAAAATATATAATATTATATAAAAATATATTATAATAAATATATATAATATATAATATATATAACTATAACAGATGTATGTGTACACACACATATATATATATATATATATATTATATATATATAAAATTTTAATATATATTATAATATTTATATATATGTGTTGTGTGTGTGGTGTGGTGGGTGTGGGTGGTGTGTAAAATATTAAATATAATGATATAAATTTTATTATATATAATATAAAAATTATATAGTACATATATACATAAATGTCATATGTTTAAATGTACAGTATAATAATATATGTACTATATATCAATTTTACATAATTATATAATTTATATAATTTTATATTATATAATATATAGATATATATAGTGTTGTGGGTTTGTTTGTGTGTGTGTGTGTGTGTGTGTGTTTTGGGTGGGGCATGCATAAAATTATATTATATTATATAATTATATATATTTTATATATATAAAATTATATATGCAAATTCCCTATAAAAATGATGAAATCAGTCTCCTTTCCCCTACCGAAGGCGAGGAACATTTTGAGTGCTACTGTTGAATTTTTAAAAACTCAGCTGAAAATCTTTAAACAGAGGATCAAAGAAACTCCACCCGAAATACCAATAGCAGATATGGTTTATGAAGGTAAAGGTACGAGAAACGCTATCTCCGTCAGCCTACCAAAGAGAGCAATCCAACCCAGCAAAACATCTGCCTGGTTTTCAATGTATCAAAAAGCTTTTGATGAGTCGGCACTTAAAATTGTTCAAAACCCCTGGGAAAAACCCTCGGATAATGACAAAGATATGAAACAAATTTAATCAGTTACCAAGATCAGCTTCCCTCAGCCGCCATCCGATAAAAAACAAAAACGGCCCCTATCAGCGGGGGTCCGACAGGGTTTGTGATGTCTTTGCCCTCTTAATTTAATCCTGAAGTAGACTGAAGATCGCTAGCAGAGAATCGTTGTATGGTTGAAAAATCAAAATCTTTGTTATGCAGATGATACAGTTTTCTACCGTAAAGACCTCAAAAAAAAAAAATTAGATGCTGTTGGGGAAAGCCAGCACCACCTTGACCTCCATGTTAACAGCAAGAAAAAAAATTGGGGTATTTTCGGGGCCAGGGGTCCCTAATTTGCCCAATGAAAAAAGGGGAAAAGTAGAAATCCAAACAGGTTCCTCCTTCAATTACTTAGAACCTTGTCCCCCTCAGATGCTCGTTGCAAGGGGGGAAATCGATGCAAATGGACTATCAAAAGATGAATTCTCCAACTCCGTAACACCCAAAATCCCGCAAGCTTCAGTGAAAAATTTAAAAAACCTTTTTCGTTAAAAACCTTTTTTGGTCAAATTTCCCCTATTATTGCGAGTCCGGACACTGAAATGAAACTTGGATCGTATAGAGGCCGCGGGAAAAATGGTTCTACTGCAGGGGGTACGCACCCTTTACATCAGAACGTCCCAACAGATTCAGAAGAGCTTATAGATTTATCCATACCCCGGACTGAATAAAAAAGGCCTTAGCCAAACTTTAAAAACAAAGGGGAAGCAAGTTTGAGGTAGCCAGAAAAAACATTTTTTTCGAAATTAAAAAAAACATTTTTGATTCTTCAGGAACAGAGTTGACCGTGAAACATCTCCCCGTGAAGTCAGCAAAACACTGCTAACCGCGACCAAAAAAACCCAAGAGAGAATTTACTTTTTTTGTTTGTTTGTGGATTTTGGTATCGACCAGCGGGTAAAAATCCCGTTTTTTATTTCAATTCTAAAAAAGGTCATAAAATTTTTTAAAAATAAAATAATTTTTAAAAGTTCTTAGTTTGCATATTTGGTGGTGGATGGTAAAAATTGGTGTTTCAAAGGGGGCCCGTGGAAGGAAATTTTTTTTAATAGGGGGGTGAGGTGAGGAGGGTGAATTTTTAGCATTTACGCTAAGGGGGGCCCAAAACCCCTCCCCCTTCTGTTTTTTCCCCGGGGCTGTGTCCCCCGGTTTTATATTTTTTCTGATTTTATTTTTCAGTTTCAGGTTTTGGGCCATTCACTAGCCACAGGAAGGATTTTTTTCTCTAATAAGAGACACAAAACCTTGAGAATGTACGGACTATGCTAAAGTCGAGATCACAATTTACCTGCCCAATTTTTCGGCCCCCGTCTTGCCTGGATACCAAGGGGGGCCTGGTACCCATATTGCTTGATTGATTTGTTGGAAAAATAAAATATATATTAAAATATATATATATATATATAATATTTTTATAATATATAAATATATATTTTTTAAAATATATATATATATTATTATAAAAATTTGGGGAAAAATTCCCAGCAGTTTCATTTTAGTGGTTTTAATGATTTAATAGCTTTATGTGAATATCGTGGGGTCGTCATAGTGCAAAAACTAAAGCTTTTTTAATGTCAAAAAGTTTTGGGAAGAAAGTCGATGTGTGATTCGGTAGTTGAACTTCAATTCACTTAACGACCCTACACCTGCTCCCCCATTCAGCTTCTTGGAGCCACGGATAACTATATAAAAAAATAGGGAATATTTAATTGGATCTCTCTGAACTTTTTGCCACCCCCACCCCCGGGCCAGGCTTATCTGATGGAACCCAACTTTCCCATGGAAAAATGGGGGTTTCCCATGGCGCTATGTTTGAAAGAACCCGGGTATCGATGGAAGGAATCTATCCGATTCTCACGAGGTCGTGGAGTGGTGGAAAGGGCCCAAAACCCCCCTATTGCCTTAGGGTGGTCAGGCCCTGCTAATGGCCGTCGAGTTTTGGGAAAGGGGGTACTCCTAAATCACCCAAGACCTCGGTTCCCAATACACTTTAAAGGCTCAAAAAAAATGCAAGCAAGCATTCTGCACAGCACCAAAAATTTCAAATTTTTCCGATGTAGCCATACACGATTGACCCTAATCTACTTAACCTAATCAGGGCTTTATTTAAATTAGTAAGACTTTTACAGTCCCCATTATTACCAGAAATGCACTTTAATAAATTTGTGATCTTTGCGTTTTTCTTAACGACCCAAAGTGGTCTTTCCCAATTTAGTCTACCAAAAGAGTAACCAAGAAAATTTCAGAATTTTGAAAAGGTATTGGGTGGGTTTCGAGATTTGCCTGATGTTTGGCATCTCCTAGTAAAAAATTTTCCCCAAAACTTTTCTTGTGGAAAAAATTTTTAAAAAACCCCCCCCGGGGGCCCCCGTTATGAATCATATCCCGTGCCAGTTGGAGCGATTTGCCCAGAATTTTCATTATGCTAGAATGCCGGAAAGCACAATCATCAGAATACAGGGTATTTAACTTTTCCCAGGGCGAGCGGTACATGTTATTTATCATACAGGAAAATGTTGGCGACAAAACATTCCTTGTAGGCCGAAAAAGGGGAATTTGTCGGAAAAGGGTTTTACAAGAAATTCTGTCAGAAATGAAATTTTAATAAAAAGGCAAGTTTTCCCCGTAATCCAAAAACATAAAGTTTTCTGAGTAGGCCATATCCCATCTCATGTGTAGGCTTTTTCTGTATCTAAAAAACCCCAAATCAAACATTTTTTTTTGGCGATTGCCTCTTTAATAGACTATCCAGTTTTACTATTGATCAAGAGTTTGGCATCCTTTTGGGGAACCCCCACTGCTCTCAAATATAAATTACTGGGAAATTTTAAAAAAAGCAATACCACTGTGAACAAATTTGTTTTCCCTGACCTGCATAAGCAAGTCAATGCAAATTTGGGCCCGTAGGAATAGCTGTTCTAGGGTTTCCCCCTTCCTTTAAAAATTTGGAAGGAAATGCCATGGTTTGGGAAAAATTGGCTTTTCCAAATTCATGGGACATTCTAGCAACTTAACATGGGATCAGATTAAAGCTTTATCTTCCCTTCGAATTCATCGCGGCCGGGGGGTTTCCCCTTTCAGGTTTAGGGTTCGGACAAGCTCATCCATTGTTAGATCTTATTTTAACAAAGTCATCCCGTGCAAATGGATAGGTTGCAGCTCAGCCGCTTCCTTGGGGGTCAGGGAAAGAGGAGGTAATTTTCTGAAATGTTTATATGAGAACTGCCTGGGGAGTATTTGCAAAGTCTTCGGTGAATAAAATTGTTCCTCATAATTAATTTTTAATTTTTAAAGATTATTATTATTTTTTTTTTTTTTGACAGGGGGCCAAACCTCTGATATTGTGGTGTTGCTGTTAATTGTAGAGGCAAAGCTCCGCCAGGAGTCTCTTTTTGCTTGTCTAATTGTTCTACGAGCCCTGGCTCTTGCTTGTTTGTAATTGCAAAAGTTCTCATTATTGCTGTTATTTTTTAAATGCCTGTAGGCCCTATTGCATTTGGCACAGCGCCCTGTGGCAATCTGGTGTCCACCATGAACTCTATGCTTAACGCTATCTGTCGAAGTTTTAGGTATGGATATCATTGCTGCACCCTAAATCGAACTCTGAATTTGTTTACTTTATCATCAATGGTTTCTCCAACAAGTTCGAGGTTGACGCCTCTTGTGAAGACGACCCAGTCTGCTTTTTTTACGTTAAATTTAGGTGCTGAAGGCATTCTTGGTAGGTCCCATGAATATTCAATAAGAATAGGAAACTGATCGCTTCCCAATGAGTTGTCAATGTTGTGCCACAGGCACTTGGCTGTTATTGATGAAGAGATCAGTGATAGGTCAATAAAACTCAAAGTATTATCGTTCACCCGCGTCGGATAACCATCGTTCAGGACCAGATCAGAATCATTAACCACCTTAACTACTTGCTCACCTCTACCTTCCGCCCGCAGGGAACTACATAACGTATGATGAGCATTAAAATCACCTAAAATTAATTTATCTTGTGGCACACTATCCTGAAGAGCAAAAAGCTCATCATAAATTACCACATTATCAGGTAGACAATAAACTGAACATGTAGTCAGATACATATTATTGATTTTTACTTTGCATGCGACAAACTCCAAAGTAGAATCAATTGCCATTCAGTGAAAGGGAGGCTTTGGTGGATGTACCCTCTCAATCCTTCCGACACAGATGTTAGTTCCTCAGCGAAACGACCTCAATCTGACACGAGGTTGGTTAAATGCGTTTCTTGGAGAACTATAATATAGGGAGCATAAGACGAGGCTAATAATCTGAGGTCATTTACTTTAGCTCTAAGACTTCGACAGTTCCATTGTATAATTGTTAACATGAAGATTACGTTTTATGGGGTTTAGAAGTGCCTTGTCCGCCAGTTTTAATTTTCTTTTTCTGGGAGGGAGGTTCGCTACCCAAGGGCCTCCCGTTGGTATTTTTGGAGACAGTAGCCTCCATGTCCTGCGTCTCGCAGCTAGGGAGACGCAGATGATGATCTGTTCCAAGAAACAGACCAAAAACCAGGCGAAGTCCTAGCAGGAGCCGCCTGGACAAGAATGTGTGATCCATATTGTGAGTTGGTATCATCCTCCTTATGATGCTGCTGCTGCTTTTGCTGTGTTGATTCAACATTTTGTTAAATTGTATTATTCAGTTATCTAATCTGAATCATTAATTCTTTAACTGTTTCCTTTAACTCTGCAATGTCTTTGTCTTTAGCCGCGAGCTCTTGACTGATGCTGTTTGCATTGGAAGTGTTGTTAGTTGCTGCTGAAGCGTAGGAAGTATTGGGTTTGCTGGTCAAACCTTAAACTTTCTTCTTGGGTTCATGGTAACTAACATCATGCCCTCTCATGTATGCTAAAATTTCAGTCTCCTTCTTCAAGCTGCTGCACTCGGCAGCGCCAGATTGATGGGGACCTCCACAGTTAGCACACTTGAGTGTTCTCAGTGCATTCAGCAGTATCATGATCTCTAGCACATTTACCGCAAGTAAATTTACAGTATCTTTATCACTGCATCGTAATGAGGTGTGTCCAATTTTATGGCATACTATTACAGCGCATAGATTTTGAAAATAAGTTTGCACTTGGACCACGTTCGTTCACACTCGGT
>NW_023645418.1:0-8142 GCF_015228065.2 Penaeus monodon
AAAAATGATAGACGAGAAGAAGACAGAAATAGATAGATGTGGGGGGGGGTAGAAAAAAAAAAATTTAAAAAAAAAAAATAAGAAAAATGAAAACAAATGTGTTAAGGGTGTAGTCCTGTATAATTTCTAATCATAGTTAAGAAAATTAAGAAAAGAAATACGGGAATTATAATTCGATAATTAAGCCAATTTTTAATACAAGGAAAATACCTTTATAGCATATTTCCTTCGCTTCCCGGTTTATGATACAAACAATCTCAATATTCAAGGAGTAAATAGTGAAATGACAATCTAACACCCCTCATTTGAATAGGATACATCACAATAAATTATACTCAGGATCCCTATTCATTCGTAGGAAACTATTTGTTTCCAATGTAAAAAGGAAATATTTCTCAGTGGATAAAGGGCTCTCCGCGCTGTGGCACTAGGACCGCTGCCAGAAGGACCAGGAACGGGTCTTAGTGCCTATTGGTCATGGTTAACTACATCCTATAACTCATCGTTGGGCCCTCGTCCCCCAGCTCCTTCCTTACTTACTACCCTACCCTGAAAGCAAGACGATGTTCTTCTGTAGATTTGAGATATCTGTATACCCCACACAACACACACACACACACAACAAAAACACACAAACCCCACACACACACACAACCACACACACACACACACACACAAAAACCCCCACGTATGCATAAAGATGTGTGGGTGGTGTGTGGGTGTGTGTGGTGGTTGGTGTGTGTGTGTGGGTGTTTTGGGTGTGTGTTGTGTGTGTGTTTCTATGTGCGCGCGTGCGTGTGTCATTCATTGTATATGTAACATTGCTAAAAATGCAGTGTATCATATTTTTTGTTGAGATAAGACATTTAAGCAGTATGCACCAGCAAAACTATGATGAAATTGAAAATGTGTTAAAAGCCAAAGACAACAATGGATACCCCTCTTTTTTACTTTATAAATTTTTGGTGTCCCTTTACCATCCTTTTGGGTTTTGAGGCTCTGTTTTTTTTGTATATATGGATTACATTTCAATTTTTTGTTTGTAATAATATAGACAAACACATGTTTATTCAAACGAGAACGATAATACTAATGATAAAGGCATTGTTTTATCTTCTCTACCTGTGTAGGCGTTAAAAGGGGGGAATTAAATATTTTTTCAACTTGGGACATCTTCATTTAGTTTATAGATGTCAAGAAATCAAGGCAGAGAGAGAGAGAGAGAGAAGAGGGGAGAGAGAGAGAGAGAGAGAGAGAGAGAGGGGAGATGAGAGAGAGAGAGGAGAGAGAGAGAGAGAGAGGGGAGCGGAGAAGAGAGAGAGAGAGAGAGAGAGAGGGAGAGAGAGAGAGAGAGAGAGAGAGAGAGAGAGAGAGGTGGGGGTGGGGGGTTATTCCCGTCCACATTTTCCTGTTATTGCTATTTAATCTGGAACATAAAACAAATCATACATATTACCTGTAAGTTAGAACTCTCTTATGTTATAGATAAAAGACAATAATAACACAAGACAGCATACATATTTCACCCACATATTCAAGGTAGAATTAATTTTTTTTCGCCTCTAAACAACAACGCAGTAAGGACGAAAAACTACATGAGAACACAGTAACTACCAAGGAGCTCGTTCGGAGTAGGACTGCGCTAATGCTGTGCAGTTTGCTGGTTCCATGTAGTTTTCAGTTCAGTGTATGATTCACTGTAGCGGTGTAAGTCTGACTTTGCTGCGGTAGACGCTCCGACGGCTTCCTGATCATGGACTGGAACGGAATAATACTGATTGTAAGTACATTTTACATGCAGGATATCGAGTGATTTTGTTAATGGTATGCAATAAAACAGGTGTGGGGGATATTTGAGTACAACACGTGGGATTTGTAATTAGTGTTGGAATTCTGTTAAAACCAGGATGACTTCGTGGATTTTCAATGCTGATCTGCGAACTGTTTTGTTAGTTACACACCCATCCAACCTTGAAATTGCCCTTCCTTCTTTGTTATCCGTACTGTAATATGCATGAATCTCTGGTTAATCTTTACGATATAGACGCACTAAGCTAGGGCAAATTGATGTTTTGTCATAGAGGACAAAACTCTGCAATTTTCATGTTTCGTACTCTATCCAATTTTGCAATTGTTATTCCTTGTTTCAGTTCCGCACATTATAACTTGCGTGAATCTGCCGTTGCTTTCCATCTGAAATTATATATAGGTTTTGCTAATTGTTTACGAAGTGACTTCACCCCTATGAAATGCGGTAAACAAGGCTACAACAGCTGTACATGTTATTCATGACTCCATTTCTTATGCTGTATAAGATGGCAGTGTCCTTTTCAAGTACAGGGAATACTGGAAATCGAGTGGAGTCCTCGGGCGAAGCCCCACATTAAGAAAGGGTTTGGGGGGGTAATGGGAAATTTGCTGGGACTTTTATACGACAACGTGATGTAAAATGTATGTAAAAAGAGAACAAGTAAAAACGGTAGTATCAATATTGCAGTGGTATGGCATAAAATGTAAAAATGCAAAGCTGTGCGTAATTGATGACTACTAAAAGTAAATCTGTCCAAGCTGCACACCTCCCCAGGATTCCTCGTGTTCCCAGCCACAGCATGTATTTACCCATACAGTAAGGAAAACGGCTTGTGTCTGTAAAAGTATTATTGTAATTGACGAAGCAATTAGGTTATTGGGGAGGGTGCAGTTCTGAATTGTGGCAATCGAGTTTACTTTCCAGTATGTCTCTTTTCTAGCAATTAATTTAAGACCAAATGATCTGAAAAATGCCAAGATGTTTTTCAAATGATAGTGCTACACTATTTGTAAACCTCTATATATAAATGCTGTATATCTAATTGTAATCTTATATGCATGTTATTGGATTAATGATAAATACAGGTTAAAACTCGATAAATTTATTAAAAGATCCAATAAATTTAGGAAATCCATTATTTATAGGTGAGGGGGTGGATTAACTTTAGAAGTTTTTCTAACCTAGGTTTTTTTTTTTTAGTCATGACCAAAAAAATTGACAATTTTTTAAAGTTGAAGTCATATTTTTCCTCGTTTGCAGATGGTTGTGGGAGTCACCATTGGCATGGAAACAGACGACTGTCCAGGGGACGGGAGGTTTCCTGATTCAAGTATCTGTGGTGCTTATGTAGATTGTGTACCCGACGGAAACGGCGGCTATGATATAATAAAGGGTGATTGTGGAGGCTTCCTGTACAATACCACCTCCAAGAGTTGCTCTAATGACAGCATGGTTAGTACATTTTACTGTCTAAAGTGGGTATTTGTAGTGTAATGAATCCATGCATAGTTTTCCACCATTGTTTAATTTTTATTCATCTTGCTATTTACAGTGGTTCTCTCGCGTCACACCGAGTGTTTTCCCAGAATTCAATCCATATTCGTATCTGTGTGAAGCCCAGCCTGATGGTTTTTCTGTGTGCAAATTGCAAGACTCAGGTCATGTGTGTGCAGGGACAAGCCTTTGTTCGTCACCCGTACTGAGGGTGACTTTTGTTTAGGTAAAACAGAGTTTGGAGGAGGCGTGTGCTATCCAGGTGCCCCTTTACAGTGCACATGTGAAAAGCCTCATGAATTTCGTGTGGATTATTATGACCCACAAAGGTTCTTCGCTGCAAAGATGCTTATTCTGAACCATTTTTGCCTAAAAATGTTTGGATGGAATGGTATTTGATGAATCTTCTTCACAGTGTCTGAACAATGCTGGATTTCCACCATGCACCGTATCTGGACTTTTGCCAACCAAATAATTGTGGTGAATACTATACATGCATTGCCTTGAGACAGGGGTATCTTCAAAGGTTTTCTATGTGCAGTAATAATACTTTGTTCAATGAGAAGACGCAAACATTTTGAAGATCCTTGTATTATCATTTTGAGTGCCAAGTGGACGGACTTTTTTAGTGACCCCTTCAATGTACGCTATTACTTTGAGTGTTTCAAACAAAGTGAGGTCGAATGATGAAGTTTCGTTATGCTTGTCCTGGGGGGCTAATATGGTATACTGAAAACCCAGGAGTTGGACGATGTGGGGGAAAAGACAATGGTGACTACTACTATGAAACCCTTTCAGCACTGCAACATCCAGAGAACCTGTGTCCTGATTTATAGTAAGTTTTAGCATAGCCCATGGTAAGCAAATAGAAATTTGAACGCCAAGAATTTTAAAAATGGATATCCAATGAGCCAAAATGAAGTATATTATAGTTCATGTTCTCCCTCTAATTAACTATATTTTGGGAAATTTAATTTAGCATATTTATAGTTGAGAATTGATATCTGTAATTATATTCTTTGCTGTACTTATTTTTCTTACCATTGGGCTTTTATCATCATGACTTTTTAAACCCTTAAACCTGTCCCAAACCAATGTACCCTATAGAATTAAACGATGAACATGTAGAATATTTTTCATTTAGGATAATTTAGGCGTTTACTATCGCTCTACTTGTCGATGAGAACCGCATGGTACTGAAAGTAAATTTATGCTAGCAGGTCTAGTCAGGGGGGTCAAGTAATTGGTACATCAGGCCGAATAATTAGAGGCCACCCAAGAATTTTGAGCCTGGATTTTATGAGTCCAGTGGTCCACTCAAAAATAAGAATATCAACCTTGTTCTTAAATAAACCCTGTTTTTTTTTTCTTTTCCCCCGCTCAAGTAAATTGAAATGAAATGAATATGAAAACATATCTTTACTATTGATTTCCATTCAACGTAAATGTTTTTGTAGCTAATGTTACCGAGAGCGACGCAGAGTCAGAAAAATGAACAATGCCTCTTGTAGAACACAAAAAATAGAGTAGGAAGCAATACAAGTACATCTGCATTGGCCTCATATTTATCGGGAAGAAATGGGCCCTGCATGGTCCCCGCTCTGGACTAAGTCCCATCCATGTTTACCTTTCGAGGACCAAACCACTCATAACTGCGATCTGTCAAGGAGTCCATGTATTTACTATGCGACTGTGAGAACGATTAATATGAAATTACTAGCGTCTGGATTCATTTATTTAGTTTTTAGCTTTTTTGTACTACTTTTACGTGGTTTGGTAATTATTTACGGTATTTTGTAAAAAAAAATTCTGCGCGTGTGTTTTGCCACCAGAACATTTCACAAGCCACACGACGCCATTCGTTGAGAAACTCCAGTGAGAAATATTTCGATACAAGTGTTGCGTTGATCCCAGGTCATTTAAAGACATATAGTGGATATACAGAACAAATAGACAGTATCTATCTAAGCCTAATATTTCAGCCCATTCAAGTGCCCCAAAAACCGAAAAAAGGGGAAAAGAAACTAAGCAGATTTGATTTAAAAGGAACAAAGAAAAGTTTTCGCTATATGGAGGTATGGGTTTTTTCCCTGGGGTCTAGGGGGCAAAACTTGATATATGGCTAGGCGTATATATTTCCACGGCATAATTAGGGAATATAGATCGTAATGTAAAAAAATCCGACTGGTTAAGATTAGATTGCTTTATTGGTTAGGACGCATTATACGATTACCACAAGGGATCTGGGTTATGTGAAGTCTCGCATATTTTTACCGAACTAGTTTCATTAGCCGTATTAAACGATTTTTGTGCTTGTTTACTCGGGGAATATTTTACTTCGCGTTCATCGAACATGGCATGGGGTCGGGTTCTTAAAACGTTTCATAAATCATTCTTCTGTTTCTGCAGGTTCCTATTGACATCCAGTGCCATCCAGAAGGGAAAATTAATAGATGATAATTCGCATGTCAGTATGTGGTACTTCATTTTTTTTTTTTAAGTATACATAATTTTGTGGGAGATATCAGCTGCTTTCTTTTAAAAAATTGCGACCAGTCATGCTAAATTACATTGAACTTGCATGTATCATATTACATAGATGCTTCGTGAATGAACAAGGGAGATCAAATGTGAACAAACATGTAAGCCTAAGGGTAATTAGTGTGCAAATGATGGGGAAAAGGGGAAAAGGCAAACATAGGTGACAAATGGTTATATAAAATCTTGATTTATTTGAATTTTGTTTTTACTGTTAAGTATATTTCATGGATGCATTTATCTTTTAGCGAGTGTAAGCTGTAAGCAACAGGCTAAATGATGGTATTTACATTCGATTAGGAAATTTAGTCTGTTTCTTTATGTACTTTTTTAAGCATTTAATTTTTAATATTAAAATACAAGTTTAGACTTTAACACTATTTAACTACAGGGCTTGTTTATACTTGAATGCACTATACAATATGAAATTCCCGCTCGATAAACCCCGTACCCTGGCACTTTTACTAGTTAAAAATCAGAATTGATGAAGGACTTTTGCAAAAAGTTACTAAAATTTCAAATTGCACAAATGAATTCTAGAAGTTGGCACTTGCTGATCTTAGTTTCCAAGCTAGCCAACTTTTACTTGTACCATCGATTTGGGTGTGATGTTCTATTTGGTTATTATTCGCCACTAAAAAGATCAGTGTGAGCTGGGCCCTTGCTATCCTGGCGTCCATGTAGATCTTCAAGCGTGGTCCCTACTTCACCTGTGGTCCTTGCCCCACTGGATTCTCTGGGGATGGAATTACGTGCGATGGGCTAGGGGTAATTGGGATGGATTATTTGCAAATTGAATTTCTAGACTCACAGAGGACCTTAATCTGGATTATATATTTAATCCATAATTTATTTCTTTTTCAGTGCCCAGTTGGGTTGCAGGTATCAGTGGTGAATGTGCCCCGACTCTGACCTTGATGGGTTTCCCCGACTCTGAACTAAGTTGTACAGAGATATATTGCCGTCAGGATAACTGCATTTATAGGCCGAATTCCGGCCAAGAAGATGCAGATGGCGATGGTGATGGCGATGCCTGTGATAGTGATGCAGATGGTGATGGCTTTGACAAGAATACGGTAATATATATAATGCACGTTCAGAAAACTTTTCATCCATAAAATGCAAGTCATATTTATGGCATGTTTATGCTTTACCTGATAGCTCAGGGGAGCCCCTCATCAATTTGGCTGTAGAGCGATATCTAGTCTGAGAGAACTCACAAGCACATGTATTATATGATGCAATCATAGGTAACTTGTTCAATCTAGCAATAATATTACAGGACAACTGTCTGCTGATATCCAACCCACTGCAAGAAGATGCGGATTCAGATGGATGGGGAAATGTCTGTGATAACTGCCCTTCTGTGTCTAACCCGAGGCAAAAGGATACTGATGGGGATGAATTGGGCGACGAATGTGATGACGATATTGATAATGATGGTTCAGTATAGCTTTGGTTTTCAGCAGAGTATAATTGCTATGAAAAATAAAGCAACTAACTTTTATAAATGAATACAGGCTACAATCACCTTTATTATTTTTCATACCCTCAACTAGGAACCGATATGTTAACGATATTGTATCTCGACCGCAAATGCCAACCAAAATGATCTTGATGGGATGGTTTGGGCGATGAGTGTGATAACTGCCCCCAGCATCCCAATATTGGCCAAGAGGATGCTGATGAAGATTTACTGGGAGATGCGTGTGATAACGATGCTGACTTGGATAGGTAAGGTGGTGGCTAGAGTTGTATAGCTAATCCCCGATAGATTGGTAGCAAACTTAATATCATTGATCACCTCGCATTCAAACATTCTTTCAGTGATGGTGTGGACGACAGTATAGACAACCCCTGGCCAACTGATGGCAGTGGCGATGCCTGTGATGCTGACAGCGACAATGATGGTGTGGATGACACGGCTGACAACTGTCCACTGATACCGAATTCAGGCCAGCTAGACAGTGATGGGGATGGCCGTGGCGATGATTGCACCGACGACTTCGATGGTGACCAAATTGCAGATACAGAGGATAACTGCATTTACAATCCTAAGGTGCACACTACAGATTTCAGGTGTGTTTTGTGATTCACATAATAGTTCAGTTCTTCAGCCATTTTCATCTTAATTACCTTGAACAGTGAAAGCGTGCTTTACAATGAATGAATACTGGTTTCAATAACTTAAAATATTTATAGTACATTTCTTTCATATAAGACCTTATGTGTGTGTGTATGTGTATGTATATAGTATGATGTATATATTATTATTATATTTATATATATTATATATGATT
>NW_023645419.1:0-23571 GCF_015228065.2 Penaeus monodon
TAAACTAATAATTAATATATTATATTAATAATTATTATTATATAATTTTATATATATTTTTTCAATAATAAATAAGTAATAATATAATTAATAATAATTTAAAAAAAAAAATAATAATAATATTAATAATAATCAATATAATAATTAATCATAATAATTCAATCGAATTCTAATAATATTTAATAATATTCAAAAGTTATCAAATTCTCTTTATCTCACTTTCATCATCATTGTTGTCATTTATAAATTTCTGTAATTTTATCATTATTACCTAATATTGCCGAAATCTAAAAAACGAAAAAACGTCATTTTGGAGTATATTCTCAAGCTATTTTGCTAGATTTATGCCGCTTTTTGACTTTGGATTTTTTTTCTTTTATTTTTCATATTATATATGACACAATTCCTGTTATTATCATCACATTATCAATGATTATCATAATTATTATCGTTATCATCACATTTCATCATATCATCATATATCATCATTTTGCAATTATTATTACATTATTACAATTGTTATCATTATTATTGCAATTATTGAAGTATAATATATATCTTTGCAATAATCTAATAACCACAACAATTAATATAGTAATAACAATAATTATACAATAATACGATTTTATAATAATTATTTATATCATTATTTTAATTAGTATTGTAATATGAATAATAATGTTATAAAATTATTTTTGCAATTATACTACCATACAAATAATAATAATGATAATAATACAATAATAATTAATAACAATATATAACTACTACATTATTATTATTATACTTAATTCATTATTATTATTATTGTCATTATTGAGTTATGATATATTTTTTTCAATAATGCCTAATAATTAAGATAAGATAAAAATATATAATAATAATATATATAATAATA
Organism: Penaeus monodon; assembly: GCF_015228065.2. Taxonomy (NCBI): domain Eukaryota; kingdom Metazoa; phylum Arthropoda; class Malacostraca; order Decapoda; family Penaeidae; genus Penaeus; species Penaeus monodon. Next base: position 899 of record NW_023645419.1, read on the forward strand.
AAATAATATTAATAATTAATAATAGATAATAATAATACATATAATATAATAATATGATAATACTATTAATATTAATAATATTCAAAAGTTATCAAATTCTCTTATTTCACTTTTATCATCATTGTTTTCATGATTAATCACTTCTGTAATTATTATCATATTACCCTAATATATGACATATTAATAGAAATCCAAAAACTCATTTTGTAAGTATCCTATAAAGTATATTCGTAGATTTTCCATTTTTGACTTTTGGGAATTTTTTTCTTTATACCTTTTTTATAATTATTATGATACACAATTCCTGTTATATCATCATATATTGATTATCATCATTATTATCGTTATCATTCATCATTATCATCATTATCATCATTATCATCATCATTATCATATTATTATTATTATCATATTATTGCAATTGTTATCAATTATTATTGCAATTATTGGAGTTATAATATAATATTTGCAATAATACTAAATAACCACAAGAATAATAATAGTAATAAAATAATAATAACATAATAACGATTTTATAAGTAATTATTTATATCATTATCTAATTATATTGTAATACTGTAATTATTACTTTGTAACAATTATTTTTGCAATTATACTACCAGTACAATAATCAATAATAATAATACAATAATAATTTTAACCTAACATTTTTTTATAACTCTAGCATTATTTTATTATTATACTTTTTATTATTATTATTATTTGTTTATTATTAATTTATGATATATTTTTGGGCATAATGCTAATAATTTAAGATTAATAATAATATAATATTATAATATTATATATATATATAATATATATTAATATAATAATTAATATATAATATAATGATAATGATAAACTAACAATTATATAATATTCAAAAGTTATCAAATTCTCTTTATTCTCACTTTATCATCATTGTTGTCATGATTAATACAATCTGTAACTATTTATCATTATTACCTATAATAATTGCCGAAATCAATCAAAGAAATCAAATAAACGTCATTTGGAGTATACACTCACAAGGCTATATTTCGCTAGATTTACCTTTTTCGATTTTGGGATTTGTTTTTCTTTTACCTTTTTATATTATATATGGACACAATCCTAGTTATATATCATCATATTATAATATTATCATATTATTATCTTATCAAACATCATTATCATCATTATCAATATTATCATCATATTATCATCATTATTGCAATTATTATCATCATTATTGCAATTTATATATTATTGCAATTATTGCAGTTATAATATATCTTTGCAATAATACTAATAACCACAAAATAATAATATAATAAATTATAATAAGATAAATTTTTATAATATTTATTTATTCATTATCTTATTAGTATTGTATTACTGGTAATATTATGTTATAGCAATTATTTTTGATATACTACCATACAAATAATAATAAGTATAATAAAACATAATGTTAATAACAATATTCTAACACTAGCATTTTATTTTATACTTATCTATTATATATTATTTATTATTAGAGTTAGATATATTTTTTGGCATATAATGCTAATAATTAGATAAGAGAGTATAAATATATTAATAATAATAATAATAATATAATAATAATAAAATATAATAATAATAATAAATATAATAATAATATATGATATACTAATATATTAATAATATTCAAAGTTATCAAAATTCTCTTTTCTCACTTTTATCATCATTGTTGTATGATTAATACAATTCTGGTAATTAATATATTATTACCACTAATATTCGAAATCATATCAAAGAATATCGAAAAAACGTATTTTGGAGTATATTCTCAAAAGGCTATATTTCTAGATTATGCCGCTTTTTCGACTTTGGGATTTTTTTTCTTTTACTTTTTTATATATAATATGAAAACAATTCTGTTATTATCATCATCATTATCATGATTATCATCATTTATTATATCATCATTATCATCATTCTCATCATTATCATCATTATTGCAATTATTATCATATTATTAAATGTTATCATTATTTGCAGTTATGATTTAATAATAAAATTCTTTAGCTCAAAATATATCAACAATTATACATATAACAATAATAATACAATATACATTTTATATATTATTTATATCATTATCTTAATTATATTAATTACATGTATTATTACTGTTATAACAATTATTTTTGCAATGTACTACAACAAATAATAATAATGATAATAATACATATATAGTTAATAATATTATAACGACTAGCATTATTATTATTATTGATTTATTAATTATTTCATTATTATAAATATAATATTTTTTGGCATAATGACTAATAATAGATAAAGTAATATAATATATAATATATTAATATATATAATAATATATATAATAATATAATAATATAATATATAATAATAATAATATAATATAACATTAAATGTAATAATATTCAAAAGTTATCAAAATTATCTTATCTCACTTTTATTATATTGATTGTAGATTAATACAATTCTGGTAATTATTATCATTATTACCCTAATATTGCAAATCATAAAGAAATCCAAAAAACGTCATTTGTAGTATCCTCTGAAAAGGCTATATTTCGTAGATTTGCCGCTTTTTCGACTTTTGGATTTTTCTTTAACCTTTTTTATATTATATATGGACACCAAATTTCCCGTTATTATCATCATCATCATCATGATTATCATCATTAAATTTTCGTTTATCATAATTATCATCATTATACATTATCATCATCATTTATTTTCATTATTGCAATTATTATCATCATTATTGCAATTGTTATCATTATTATTGCAATTATTGGAGTTATAATATATATCTTTGCAATAATACTAATAACCACAACAATAATAATAGTAATAAAATAATAAAAAAAAAATTTTAATTTTTATATCATTATCTTAATTAGTATTGTAATTACTGTAATTATTACTGTTGTAACAATTATTTTTGCAATTATACTACCAGTACAAATAATAATAATGATAATAATAACAATAATAATGTTAATAACAATATTATAACGTCTAGCTTATTATTATTATACTTATTATTATTATTATTATTGTTATTATTAGAGTTATGATATGTTTTTTGGCAACAATGATAATAATTAAGATAAGAGTAATAATAATAATAATAATAATAATAATAATAATAATAATAATAATAATAATAATAATAATAATAATAATAATGATAATGATAATACTAATAATATTAATAATATTCAAAAGTTATCAAAATTCTCTTTATTCTCACTTTTATCATCATTGTTGTCATGATTAATACAATTCTGGTAATTATTATCATTATTACCTTAATAATTGCCAAAATCATCAAAGAAATCGAAAAAACGTCATTTTGGAGTATACTCTCAAAAGGCTATATTTCGCTAGATTTTACCGCTTTTTCGACTTTTGGGATTTTTTTTCTTTTACCTTTTTTATATTATATATGGACACAATTCCTGTTATTATCATCATCATTATCATGATTATCATCATTATTATCGTTATCATCATCATTATCATCATTAATAAAATTACACATTTATTTTCATCATTATTGCAATTATTATTTATCATTATTGAAATTTTTATATTATTATTGAATTATTTGGAATTAAATAATATCTTAGATATAAAACTAAAACACAACAATAATAAAAGTAATAAAATAATAATAACAAAAATAAAGATTTATAGTAAATTATTTAATTTTTCTTAATTAGTATTGTAATTATGTATCATTACTGTTATAACAATTATTTTGCAATTTTTACTACCCGTACAAATAATAATAATGATAATAAAACAATATATGTTAATAACATATTATAACGACTAGCATTATTATTATTATATTATTTTTATTTTTATTGTTATTATTAGTTATGATATTTTTTGGCAATAATGCAAAATTAATATGAATATAATAATAATTAATAATAATAATACTAGTAATTAATAAAAATAAAATAATAATACTAAATAATATAATATATAATAATATAATAAAAATAAAAATAATAATGAAATCTATATAAAAAATTTTTCAAAAGTTATCAAATTCTCTTATTCTCACTTTTACATCAATTGTTGTCATGATTAATACAATTTGTAATTAATTATCATTATTACCCAATAAATTCCTAATCATTCAAAGAATCGAAAAACGTCATTTGGATATACTCTAAAGCTATTTTCGCTAGATTTGCCGCTTTTCGACTTTTGAGATTTTTTTTTTACCTTTTTATATTATAATGGACACAAATTTCCCGTTATTATCATCATATTCATGATTATCATCATTTTTATCGTTATCATCATCATATCACATTATCATCATCATACATCATTATTGAATTATATCACATATTGCAATTGTTATATTATTATTGCATAATTGAGTTATAATTATATATTTTGCAATAATACTAATAACCACAACAATAAAATAGTAATAAAATATAATAACATAATAACGATTTTTTAACAATTAATTATGTCATTCTTAATTATATTATAATTTCTGTGATTTTTACTGTATAACAAATATTTTTGCAATTAACTACCATCACAAAAATAATAATGATAATAACCTTAATATAATAATAACTATAAACGACTAGCATTATTATTAAAACTTTTTATTATTAAACATTGTTATATTGGAGTTATGATATATTTTTTTAAATATTGCTAATAATTTAAAAAAAGAGTATAATAATAATAATAATAAAAATAATAATATAAAATAATAATAATAATAAAAAAAATAAAAAATAAAAAATAAATAATAATAATAATAATAATAATATTATAATATTCAAAAGTTATCAAAATATCTTTATTATCACTTTTATCATCATTGTGTCATTTGTTAATACAATTCTGGAATTATTTTCCTTATTACCCTAATAATTGCCGAAAAACATCAAAGAAATCGAAAAAACGCTTTGGAGTGTACTCTCAAAAGGCTATATTTCGCTAGATTTTTTGCCGCTTTTCCGACTTTTGGGATTTTTTTTCTTTTACCTTTTTATATTATATATGGACACAATTCCTTTTATTATCATCATCATTATCATGATTATCATCATTATTATCGTTATCATCATCATTATCATCATTATGATCATCATTATCATCATTATTGCAATTATTATCATCATTATTGCAATTGTTATCATTATTATAGCAATTATTGGAGTTATAATATATATCTTTGCAATAATACTACCAGTACAAATAATAATAATGATAATAATAACAATAATAATGTTAATAACAATATTATAACGACTAGCATTATTATTATTATACTTATTATTATTATTATTATTGTTATTATTAGAGTTATGATATATTTTTTGGCAATAATGCTAATAATTAAGATAAGAGTAATAATAATAATAATAATAATAATAATAATAATAATAATAATAATAATAATAATAATAATAATAATAATAATAATAATAATAATAATAATAATGATAATACTAATAATATTAATAATATTCAAAAGTTATCAAAATTCTCTTTATTCTAACTTTTATCATCATTGTTGTCATGATTAATACTCTTCTGGTAATTATTATCATTATTACCCTAATAATTGCCGAAATCATCAAAGAAATCGAAAAAACGTCATTTTGGAGTATACTCTCAAAAGGCTATATTTCGCTAGATTTTGCCGCTTTTTCGACTTTTGGGATTTTTTTTCTTTTACCTTTTTTATATTATATGTGGACACAATTCCTGTTATTATCATCATCATTATCATGATTATCATCATTATTATCATCATCATCATTATTGCAATTATTATCATCATTATTTCAATTGTTATCATTATTATTGCAATTATTGTAGTTATAATATATATCTTTGCAATAATACTAATAACCACAAGAATAATAATAGTAATAACAATAATAATAACAATAATAACGATTTTATAATAATTATTTATATCATTATCTTAATTAGTATTGTAATTACTGTAATTATTACTGTTATAGCAATTATTTTTGTAATTATACTACCAGTACAAATAATAATAAGGATAATAATAACAATAATAATGTTAATAACAATATTATAACGACTAGCATTATTATTATTATACTTATTATTATTATTATTATTGTTATTATTAGAGATATGATATATTTTTTGGCAATAATGCTAATAATTAATAGAAGAGTAATAATAATAATAATAATAATAATAATAATAATAATAATAATAATAATAATAATAATAATAATGATAATACTAATAATATTAATAATATTCAAAAGTTATCAAAATTCTCTTTATTCTCACTTTTATCATCATTGTTGTCATGATTAATACAATTCTGGTAATTATTATCATTATTACCCTAATAATTGCCGAAATCATCAAAGAAATCGAGAAAAAGTCATTTTGGAGTATACTCACAAAAGGCTATATTTCGCTAGATTTTGCCGCTTTTTGGGGGGGGGGGACTTTTGGGATTTTTTTTCTTTTACCTTTTTATATTATATATGGACACAATTCCTGTTATTATCATCATCATTATCATGATTATCATCATTATTATCGTTATCATCATCATTATCATCATTATCATCATTATCATCATCATTATCATCATTATTGCAATTATTATCATCATTATTGCAATTGTTATCATTATTATTGCAATTACTGGAGTTATAATATATATATTTGCAATAATACTAATAACCACAACAATAATAATAGTAATAACAATAATAATAACAATAATAACAATTTTATAATAATTATTTATATCATTTTCTTAATTAATATTGTAATTAATGTAATTATTACTGTTATAACAATTATTTTTGCAATTATACTACCAGTACAAATAATGATAATGATAATAATAACAATAATAATGTTAATAACAATATTATAACGACTAGCATTATTATTATTATACTTATTATTATTATTATTATTGTTATTATTAGAGTTATGATAGATTTTTTGGCAATAATGCTAATAATTAAGATAAGAGTAATAATAATAATAATAATAATAATAATAAAATAATAATAATAATAATAATAATAATAATAATAATAATAATATGATGATAATAATGATAATACTAATAATATTAATAATATTCAAAAGTTACCAAAATTCTCTTTATTCTCACTTTTATCATCATTGTTGTCATGATTAATACAATTCTGGTAATTATTATCATTATTACCCTAATAATTGCCGAAATCTTCAAAGAAATCGAAAAAACGTCATTTTGGAGTATACTCTCAAATGGCTATATTTCGCTAGATTTTGCCGCTTTTTCGACTTTTGGGATTTTTTTTCTTTTACCTTTTTTATATTATATATGGACACAATTCCTGTTAATATCATCATCATTATCATGATTATAATCATTATTATCGCTATCATCATCATTATCATCATCATTATCATCATTATTGCAATTATTATCATCATTATTGCAATTGTTATCATTATTATTGCAATTAATGGAGTTATAATATATATCTTTGCAATAATACTAATAGCCACAACAATAATAATAGTAATAACAATAATAATAACAATAATAACGATTTTATAATAATTATTTATATCATTATCTTAATTAGTATTGTAATTACTGTAATTATAACTGTTATAACAATTATTTTTGCAATTATACTACCAGTACAAATAATAATAAGGATAATAATAACTATAATAATGTTAATAACAATATTATAACGACTAGCATTATTATTATTATACTTATTATTATTATTATTATTATTGTTATTATTAGAGTTATGATAGATTTTTTGGCAATAATGCTAATAATTAAGATAAGAGTAATAATAATAATAATAATAATAATAATAATAATAATAATAATAATAATAATAATAATAATAATAATAATAATAATAATAATAATAATGATAATACTAATAATATTAACAATATTCAAAAGTTATCAAAATTCTCTTTATTCTCACTTTTATCATCATTGTTGTCATGATTAATACAATTCTGGTAATTATTATCATTATTACCCTAATAATTGCCGAAAACATCAAAGAAATCGAAAAAACGTCATTTTGGAGTATACTCTCAATAGGCTATATTTCGCTAGATTTTGCCGCTTTTTCGACTTTTGGGATTTTTTTTCTTTTACCTTTTTTATATTATATATGGACACAATTCCTGTTATTATCATCATCATTATCATGATTATCATCATTATTATCGTTATCATCATCATTATCATCATTATCATTATTATCATCATCATTATCATCATTATTGCAATTATTATCATCATTATTGCAATTGTTATCATTATTATTGCAATTATTGGAGTTATAATATATATCTTTGCAATAATACTAATAACCACAACAGTTATAATAGTAATGATAATAATAATAACAATAATAACGATTTTATAATAATTATTTATATCATTATCTTAATTAGTATTGTAATTACTGTAATTATTACTGTTATAACAATTATTTTTGCAATTATACTACCAGTAAAATAATAATAATGATAATAATAACAATAATAATGTTAATAACAATATTATAACGACTAGCATTATTATTATTATACTTATTATTATTATTATTATTGTTATTATTAGAGTTATGATATATTTTTTTGGCAATAATGCTAATAATTAAGATAAGAGTAATAATAATAATAATAATAATAATAATAATAATAATAATAATAATGATAATACTAATAATATTAATAATATTCAAAAGTTATCAAAATTCTCTTTATTCTCACTTTTATCATCATTGTTGTCATGATTAATACAATTCTGGTAATTATTATCATTATTACCCTAATAATTGCCGAAATCATCAAAGAAATCGAAAAAACGTCATTTTCGAGTATACTCTCAAAAGGCTATATTTCGCTAGATTTTGCCGCTTTTTCGACTTTTGGGATTTTTTTTCTTTTACCTTTTTTATATTATATATGGACACAATTCCTGTTATTTCATCACCATATATATTACCACATTTTTATCTTATCATCTCTTTTCATCATTATCACATTTCATTTTCATTATCTCATTATTGCAATTTTATCATCATTATTGCAATTGTTATCATTATTATTCAATTAGGGTTATAATATATATCTTTGCAAAAACTAATAAAACCCCAAAAATAAAATAGTAAAAACAAAATAATAAATAATAACCCATTTTATAATAATTATTTTTAAACATTATCTTAATTTTATTGTAATTACTGTAATTATTACGTCATAACAAATTTTTGCAATTATACTACCATACAAAAAATAATAATGATAATAATACAAAAATAATGTTAATAACAATATTATAACGACTAGCTTATTATTATTTTACTTTTATTATTATTTATTGTTATTTTTAGAGTTATGTTATTTTTTGGCAAAAACAATAATTAAGTAGGTAAAATAATAATAAATATTAAAATAAATAATAATAAAAATATAATAAAAATAATAATAATAAAGTAAACTAAAATATCAAAAAAATTCAAAAGTTTCAAAATTTTCTTTATTCCACTTTTTTCATCATTGTTGTCTGATTAATACAATTTTTTTGGTAATTGTTATCATATTACCCTAATAATTCCTAAATCATCAAGAAATCGAAAAAACGATTTTGGGTATCTCTCAAAAGGGTATTTCGCAGTTTTTTCGCTTTTTCGACTTTTGGGGTTTTTTTTCTTTTTCTTTTTTTTATTATATTGGAAAACAATTCCCCGTTTTTATCATCATCTTAATGATTATCATCATTATTATGTATTCATCATTCCATCATTATCATCATTATCATCATCTTTTCATCTTATTGCAATTATTTTCATCTTATTGCAATTGTTATCAATATTATTTGCAATTTTTGAGTTTAATATTTTCTTGCAATAAAATAATAGCCAAACAAAAATTAGTATAACATAATAATAACAAAATATCGATTTTTTAAATATTATTTATATCATTATCTTTAAATTTGTTTATAATTCTGTTTTTTATGTTTTTTTAACAATTATTTTTGCAAAATTTTCACCAGTACAAATAATAAAAATGATAAAAATAAAAATAATATGTTAAAAAAAATTAAACGCTAGCTTTTTATTATTTTCCTTATTTTTATTATTATTATTATGCTATTATTAGAGTTAGATTATTTTTTGGCAAAATGCAATAAATTTAAAAAAAGAGAAAAAATAAAATAATAATAATAATAATAATAAAAATAAAATAATAAAAATAAAAATAAAAATAATAATAATAAAATAAAATAAAAAATCATAAAATCTATTTCTAATAAATTAATAATATTCAAAAATTATCAAAAATTTTCTTTATTCTCAATTTTATCACATTGTTGTCATGATTAATTCAATTCTGGTAATATTTCTTATTTCCCTAATAATTGCCCAAAATTTTTAAAAAAATCGAAAAAAACGTCATTTGGGTATACTCCAAAAGGGTAATTTTGCTAGATTTTGCCCCTTTTTTTGACATTTGGGGTTTTTTTTTTTTTTTACCTTTTTTATATTATATTGGACATAATTCCCGTTATTTTATATATTAATATTATCATCTTGTAACCCTTATCATCATATTATCATCAATTTTATCATCATTATTGCAATTGTTACATTATTATTGCAATTTTTGGGTTTAATTTTCTTTAAATAATACTAATAACCACCAAATAATAAAGAATAAAATAAAAATAGCAATAATAACGTTTTTTAATAATTTAATATTTTCTTAATTAGTATTTATTACCGTAATTATACTGTTATAACAATTTTTTTTTCAATTTTATACCAGTACGATAATAATAATGATAATTAACAAAAGACAAGTTTAAACAATATTTTAACGACTAGCATTTATTTTTTATACTTATTATTTTATTATTATTATTTTTTTTATTAAGAGTTATGATGATTTTTGGCAATTGCTAAAATTAAATAAAGTAATATTATAATAAAATAATAATGATAATAATAATAATAAAAATAATAATAATAAAAATTAATATAATAAATATAATAATAATAAAAATAAAAGATAAACTAATAATATTAATAAATTCAAAAATTACAAAATTCTCTTTTTTGTCACTTTTTTCTCATGTTTTCATGATTAAACAAATTTTGGTAATTTTATCATTATTAACCCCAAAATTGCCGAAACATCAAAAAAAATCGAAAAAGCATTTTTATATATCTCAAAAGGCATTTTCGCTATATTTTGGCGCTTTTTCTACTTTTGGATTTTTTTTTTTTACCTTTTTTTTTATTATTATGGCACAATTTTGTTATTATCTCATCATTATCATGATTTTAAACATTATTATCTTATCTCATCATTATCATCTTTCATATTTTCTATCATTATCACATTATTTCAATTTTATCATCATTAGCGATTTTATATTTTTTGTAATTATTGGGTTAAAAATTTTCTTCGCAAAAATCTAATAAACCCAGAAAAATATAGTAATAACAAAATAATAACAATAATAACGTTTTTAATTATTATTTATATCTTTCTTAATTTAGTTTTTGTAATTACTGTAATTTTTACTGTTATAACAATTTTTTTTCAAAATGCTACCATACAAAAATAATAATGAAATAATAAATAATAATGTTAATAAACAATTTAAACGACAGCATTTTTAATTTTATTTTATTATTATTATTATTGTTTTTATTTGAGTTTGATATATTTTTTTTTCAATACTGCTAAAAATTAAGATAGATATAAAATATAAAATAATAATAATAAAAATAATAAAATAATAATAATAATAATAATAATAAAAATAATAATAAAAATTAAATGATAATACTTTTAATTTTAAAAAAAATTTAAAAGTTATCAAAATTCTCTTTTCTCACTTTTATCATTTGCTGTCTGTTAAATACCAATTTTGGGAATTATTATCATTATTACCCTAAAATTGCCGAAATCATCAAAAAAAATCGAAAAAACGTCATTTTTTTAGTATAAAAACTCAAAAAGGGTATATTCGCAGATCCGTTTTTCGACTTTTGGGATTTTTTTTTCTTTTACCTTTTTATGTTTTATATGGACACAATTCCCGTTTTTTTCATCACATTTCATATTTTCATCATTATTTCGTTTTTCATCATAAATTTTCATCATTTTCATCATTATCACATCATTTTCAATTATTTCAATATTATCATCATTATTCAATTTTTATCTTTTTAAAAGCAATTTTGGGGTTATAATATAATCTTTTCAAAAATACTAATAACCACAACAATAAAAGTAAAACAATAATAATAACAATAATAACGATTTTATAAAATTTATTTAATCTTTTAAATTTATTGAATTATGTAATTATTACTTTAAACAATAATTTTTTGCAATTATACTACCAAAAAAAATAAATAATGATAATAATAACAATAATATTTTTAAAAACAATATTTTTAACGACTAGCATTATTATTATATACTTTTTTATTATTATTATTGTTATTTTAAGTTAATATATTTTTTTTGGCAAAAATGTTTAATTAAAATAAGAGTAATAATAAAATAAAAAATTTAAAAATAAAATAAAAAAAAAAAAAAAATAAAATAATAAAAATAATAATAATACTAATAAAAATTTAAAAATTCAAAAATTTTCAAAATTCTCTTATTCTCCTTTTACTCATTGTTGTCATGATTTACAATTCTGGTATTATTTCATTATTACCTTAAAAATTTCCGAAAAAATAAAGAATCGGGGAAAAAAAGTCATTTGGAGTATCTCTAAAAGGCTAATTTACAACTTTTCCGCTTTTTTCGACTTTTGATATTTTTTTTTTTTTTACCTTTTTTTATTATATATGGACACAATTCTGTTATTATCATCATCATTAGCATGTTATCATCAATTATCGTTTTTCTATTATTATCATCATTATCATCATCATTACTCATTTTTTGCAATTTTTATCATCATTATTGCTTTTTTATCATTTTTATTGCAAATTTTTGGAGTTTAATATATATCTTTGCAAATATTAATAAAACCACAACAAAATAAAATAATAACAATAATAAAAAATAAAAACGATTTTTTAATAATTATTTATATCTTACTTAATTAGTATTTTAAATTTCTTAATTTTTCTGTTATAACAATTTTTTTTTTGCAATTTTAACTACCAGTACAAATAATAATAAAGATAAAATAACAATAATAATGTTAATAACAAAATTATAACGCTAGCATTTTTATTATTATACTTTTTTTTATTATTATTTTGTTTTTATTAGAGTTATGATATATTTTTTTTGGGAATAAGCTAATAATTAAAATAAGATAATAATAAAAAAAAAAATAATAATAATATTTTTAATAATATAAAAAAAAAAATAATAATAATATGATATAATAATGATAAAACTAAAAATATTATAATATTAAAGTTTCAAAATTCCCCTTTTTTCTCACTTTTATCATCATTGTTTTCATGATTAAATAGTTTGGTAAATTTTTATTTTATTATTTCCCTAATAATTGCCGAAATCATCAAGAATGAAAAAACGCATTTTGGAGTATACTCTAAAAGGCTATTTTCGCTGATTTTGCCGCTTTTTTGACTTTTTGGGATTTTTCTTCTTTTCCTTTTTTAATTATTAAAGGACACAATTCCTGTTATTATCTCACATTTTCAGATTATCATCATTATTATCGTTATCATCATCTTTCATCATTATCATCATTATATCATCATTATTGCAATTATTATCATCATTTTGCAATTGCTTTATTATTATTTTTCAATTTTTGGAGTTAAATATAACTTTGCAATAAACTAAAAACCAAAACAATAAAAACAGTAATAACAATTAAATAACAAAAAAACATTTTAATAATTATTTATATCATTATCTTAATAGTTTGTAAATTTCTGAATTATTACTGTTATAACAATTTTTTTTGCAATTTACACCTAAAATAAAATAATGATTTAAAAAAAAATAATGTTAATAGCAATATTAACACTAGCATTATTATTTTTTTCTTATTTTATTTTATTTGTTATTATTAGAGTTATATATATTTTTTGCAAAAAATGCTAATATTAAAATAAGGTAATAAAAATAATAATAATAAAATAATAATAATATAAAAATAATAATAATAAAAATAATAAAGAACTAACAAAATAAAAAATTCAAAGTTATCAAAATTTTCTTTATTCTCACTTTTATCATATTTTTGCTGATTAAAACAAAATTCTGGTAATTATTATCTTTATTTTCCCTAATAATTGCCCCAAATCTAAAAAAATTGGAAAACGCATTTTTTTTTGATACTCTCAAAAGGGTATATTTTGCTAGATTTTGCCGCTTTTTTTGACTTTTGGGGTTTTTTTTCTTTTACCTTTTTTATATTTTTATGGACCCAATTCCTTTATTATCACATCATTTTCATGATTTCCTTATTATCGTTATCATATCTTATCATCATTTTCACATTTTCATCATCATTTCATCATTATTGCAAATTTTTACATCTTATTGCAATTGTTTTCTTATTATTGCAATTATTGGGGGTTATAAAATATATCTTTGCAATAAACTAATAACCACACATAATAATTAATAAAAATAAAAAATAAAAAATAAAAACGATTTTATAATAAATTTTTTAACATTATCTTAATTAGTATTTTTTAATTACTGTAATTATTTCTGTTATAACAAATTTTTTTTCAATTATCTACCAGTAAAATTAATAATAATGTAATAAAAATAATAATGTTGAAAAAATATTTTAACACTAGCATTATATTTTATACTTATTTTTATTTTATTTTGTATTATTAGAGTTATGATATATTTTTTTTTCAATAATGCTAAAATTAAAAAGAGTAATAATAATAATAATAATAATAAAAATATAATAATAATAATAATAATAATAATAAAATTTTAAAAATAATAAAGATTATTTAAAAATATTAAAAATTTAAAAAAATTTTAAAAATTTTCTTTTTTCTCACTTTTATTATATTGTTTTCATGATTAAAAAATTCTGGGAATTTTTATCATTATTACCCTAATAATTGCAGAAAACATCAAAGAAAACGAAAAAAAAAGTCCTTTTTGGGGTATCTCTCAAAAAGGCTTATTTTGCTAGATTTTGCCGCTTTTTTGACTTTGGGATTTTTTTTTTTTTTTTACCTTTTTTAAATTTTATATGGAAAAGTCCTTTTATTATCACATCATTATCATGATTCACATTTTTATCGTTTTCATCATCATTATCATCACTATCCATTTCATCATCATTACATCATTATTTGCAATTTTATCATCATTTTTCAATTTTATCATTATTATTTCAAATTATTGGGTTTAATTTATTTTAAATTTAAATACTAATAAACCCCAAAAATAATAAAGTAAAAACAAAAATAATAACAAAAATAACGATTTTATGATAAATTTTTTATTCTTATCTTAATAATATTGTAATTACTGTAATTATTATGTTATAACAATTATTTTTGCAATTATACTACCAGTACAAATAATAATAATGTAAAAAATAACAATAAAATGTTTTAAAAACAATTTATAACGACTAGCATTTTTATTATTAACTTATTATTTTATTATTTTATTATTATTTTATTTTTATTATTAATTTGAATATTTTTTGGCAAAAATGCTAATAATTTAAATAAGAGTAATAATAATAATAATAATAATAATAATAATAATAATAAAAAATAAAAATAATAAAATAATAATAAAAATAAAAATAATAATAATAGTAATAAAAAGTAATACAATAATATTTAAAAATATTTTAAAAATTATCAAAATTCTCTTTTTCTCACTTTTATCATCATTGTTTCAGATTTAAAACCCAAATTTTGGGAAATTTTTAATTTTTCCCCTAATAATAGCCGAAAACATCAAAAAAATCTAAAAATCGTCATTTTTGGGGTATTTCTCTCAAAAGGTATATTTCGCTAGATTTTTTCCGCTTTTTCGACTTTTTTGGTTTTTTTTCCTTTACCTTTTTTATTTTAAAAAAAAAAGGAAAAAAAAAAAGGAAAAAAAAACCAAAATCGAAAAAAAACGGGAAAATCTAGCGAAAAATAGCCCTTTTAGAGTATACTCCAAAATGCGATTTTTAGATTTTTTTTAGATTTCGGTATTTTAGGGGAATAATGATAAAATTACAGAATTTTATTAAACATGACAACAAGATGATAAAAGTAGGGGAAAAAAAGAATTTTGATAACTTTTTGAAAATTATTAATATTATTTGTATTTCATTATTATTACTTTATTATTATTATTATTTTATTATTATTATTATTATTATTTTTATTTTTATTATTATTATTTTATTTTTATTATTACTCTTACTTAATTATTGCATTATTGCCAAAAAAAATATCTAACTCTAATAATCAAAAAATAATAATAATAAAAAATAATAATAATAAGTAATAATAATAATGTAGTCGTTTTAAAAATTTTTATAAAATTATTATTTTTATTTTATCATTATTTTTATTTTTAAGGTTTATAATTGCAAAAAATTGTTTAAACAGTAATAATTACATAATTACAATCTTATAAGAAATATTAAAATAATTTTCAGAAATCGTTTTATTTTTTTTATTATTGTTTTTACTATTATTTTTGTTGTGGTTATTAGATTATTTCAAAATATATTTAAACTCCAATAATTGCAAAAAATAAAGATAACAATTGCAATAATTTTGATAATAATTGCAATAAGTGAAATGATGAGATAATGAGATAGTGAGATAATGATGATATACGTAATAATGAGATAAACAGAAATGTGATGATAATTTTTTAAAAGGACTTGTGTCCCTATAATGTAAAAAAAATAAAAGAAAAAAAAAACCCAAAAATGAAAAAAAACGGCAAAATCTAGCGAAATATGCCTTTTTAGATATACTCCCCAAAAACGTTTTTTCGATTCTTTGATGATTTTGGCAATTATTAGGGTAATATGAAATAATTACCGAATTGTATTAATCATGCAACAATGATAAAAAATGGAATAAAGAGAATTTTGATAACTTTTGATTTATTAAATTATTAGTATTATCATTATTATTATTAATATTTTTTTATTATTATTATTTTATTTTATTTATTATTATTATTTTATTATTACTCTTATCTTATTTTTAGATATTGCTAAAAAATATCATAACTTAATAATAACAAAAATAAAATAATAATAAATTAATAATAATAATGCTGTCTTTAATATTGTTTTCAACATTATTATTGTTTTTATTTTCATTATTATTTTTTGTACTGGTAGTATAATTGCAAAAAAAATTGTTATAACGTAATAATTTCAGTAATTTAAAATATAATTAAAATAATTATATAAATTATTTTAAAATCGTTATTATTTTTTATTTTTGTTTCTATTTTTATTTTTGTGGTTATTTGTATATTGCAAAGATATATATTATAACTCCAATTTGCAATAATAAAGATAACAATTGAATAATGATGATAAAATTGCAATAATATGTAATGATGATAAAATGATGATAATGTATAATGATGATGATAAAATAATAATGATGATAATCATGATAAGTGAGATAAAAACAGGAAATTGGTCCATATATAATATAAAAAAAGGGAAAAAAAAAAAATCCCCAAAAATCGAAAAAGCGGCAAAAACTAGGAAATATAGCCTTTTTAGAGTATACAAAAAAATGACGTTTTTCCAAAATTTTTTGATGATTCGGCAATTATTAGGGTAATAAAGATAAATACAGAAATTTTATTAATCATGACAACAATGATGATAAAAAGTGAGAATAAAGAGAATTTTGATAAAATTTTTAATATTTTTAAAATTGTAGATCATTTTATTATTATTACTTTTATTATTATTATTATTATTATTATTAATTTTTATTTTTATTTCTTTATTTAATTTAGATTTTGAAAAAAATTCATAACTCTAATAATAACAAAAATAATAATAATAATAAGTATAATAAAATAAAGCTAGTCGTTATAATATTTCTATTAACATTTTTATTTTTATTTTTTATCATTATTATTATTTTTATGGGAGATATTGCAAAAAAAATTGTTATAACAGTAAAAAATTTCAGTAATTACAATACTAATTAAGATAATGATATAAATAATTTTTATAAAATGTTTTTTTGTTTATTTTTATTTTTATTACTGTTTTATTTTTGGGTTATTATAATTGCAAAGATATTAAAATTTAAATCCAAAAATTGCAAAAATAATAATAGCAAATTTCAAAAGTGATAATAATTTCATAATGATGATATAATGATGATAATGATGATAATGTGTGATAACGAAATAATGATGATAATCTGATAATGGATGATAAAAAAAGGGAATTGTGTCCCTATATAATAAAAAAAGGTTTAAAAAAAAAAAAAAAAATCCCAAAACGAAAAAACGGCAAAAAACTAGCGAAATTAGCCTTTTTAAGTAATCCCAAAAAACGTTTTTTCGATTTCTTTTATGATTTTGGGAATATTAGGTAATAATGATAAAATTACCAGAATTCTATTAATCATGACAACTGAGATAAAGTGAGAAAAAAGAATTTTTAAACTTTTGAAAATATTAAATTATTTGTATTATATTATTTTTATCATTATTTTTATTATTAAATTTTTTATTATTATTTTATTAAAAATTTTTTATTATTATTTTTATTATTTTTATTACCTTATTTAATTATTAGATTTTTGCCAAAAAATATATTAACTCTAATAATAACAAAAATTTAAAAATAAAAATAAGTATATAATAAAATGCATTTGTTATAATTTGTTATTAACATTATTATTGTTTATTACATTTTTTATTATTTTTACTGGTAGTATAATTTCAAAATAATTTTAACAGTAAAAATTCGTAATTTCAATCTAATTTTAAAATAATAATAAATAATTTTATAAAATCGTTATTATTTTTTATATTATTTTATTACTATTTTTATTTTTTTGGTTATTAATATTATTTCAAAGATATATATTTTAACTCCAAAAATTGCAATAATAAAAGATAAAATTGCAATAATTGATAATAATTTCAAAAAATGATGATAATGATGAATAAGATGAAAATAATGATGATAACGATAAAATGATGTAATCAGCTAATGATGATGAAATAAAAGGAATTTTGTCCATAATAATTAAAAAAGGGGAAAAGAAAAAAAAAACTCAAAAGCGAAAAAGCGGCAAAGTTAGGAAAAAATAGCCCTTTTTAGAGTTAAAATCCAAAAAACGTTTTTTTTGTTTTTTTGATGATTTCGGCAATTATTAGAGTAATAATGATAAAAATTACCAAATTTTATTAATCTGACAAAAATGATGATAAAAGTGAGAATAAAGGAAATTTTTTTAACTTTTGAATATTATTAATATTATTGTATATCATTATTATTATTATTTTTATTTTTATTTTTTTTTTTTTTTATTATTATATTATTATTATTTTTATTATTTATTATTATTTATTTTTATTATTATTATTTTTATTATTTTATTTTATTATTATTACTTTATCTTAATTATACTTATTTCCAAAAAAAAAATCATAACTTAATAATAACAATAATAATAAAAATAATAAGTATAATAAAAATTTAAAGTAGTCGTTTAAATTGTTTTTAAAAATTTTATTGATTATTATCATTATTATTATTTTTATGGTAGTATAATTGCAAAAAAAAATTTTTGTTTTAAACCCGAATAATTACGTAATTACAAAACTAATTAAGATAATGATAAATAAAAAAAATTTTAAAAATCGTTATTTTTTGTTATTTTTATTGTATTTTATTTTTATTGTTTTGGTTATTAGTATTATTGCAAAAAATTAATAAAAACCCCAAAATTGCTTAAAAAAGATAAAAATTCAATAATGATGAAATAATTGCAATAATGATGATAAGATGATGATAAGATGATAATGATGATAATGATGTGATAACGATAATAATGAGGTAATCATGGGTAATGATGATGTAAAAAAGGGAAATTTTGTCCAATTTTATAAAATAAAAAAGGTTAAAAAAAGAAAAAACCCAAAAGTCGAAAAAAGGGGATCTAGCGAAATATAGCCTTTTGAATTTACTCCAAAAAGACCCTTTTTTCCCCCCATTTTTTTGATGGGTTTCGGAATTTTTAGGGGGAAAATGTAATAATTCCAGAAAAATTTTATTAATTCATGACAGCAAAGATGATAAAAGTGAGAATAAAAAGAAAATTTTTATTTAAATTTTGAATATTATTAATATTATAAGTATTATCATTATTATTTTTTATTATTATTAGTATTATTATTATTATTATTATTATTTTTATTATTATTATTATTTTTTTATTATTTTATTTATTTTTATTACTCTTACTAATTTTTAGCAGTATTGCCAAAAAAAATATCATAACTCTAATAAAAACAATAATTTAAAAAATAAAAAGTTAATAATAATAAAAGCTGGGCGTTTTTAATTTGTTATTAAAAATTATTATTGTTATTATTTATTATTATTTTTGTACTGGGAGCATAATTGCCCCAAAAAAAATTGGTTTTTAAAAGTAAAAATTACAGTAATTACAATTTCTATTAAAATAATGATATAAGTAATAATTATAAAAAACGTTATTATTGTTATTTTTTTGTTATTACTATTTTTATTTTTGTGGTTTTTTTAGTTTTTATTTCGGGAAAATTAAAATTATAACTCCAAAAATTACAATAATAATGATAAAAAATCGGGAAAAAAAAAAAAAAAAAAAATGTGATAATAATTGCAATAATGAGATAAAAGATGATGAAAATGATGATAATATGATATGATGAGATAACGATAATAAAAAGATGATAATCATGATAATGATGATTTATAATAAAAAGGAATTTTTGTCCATTTTATAATAAAAAAAGGTAAAAGAAAAAAATTCCCCCCGTTTTGAAAAAAAACGCCAAAATTAGCGAAATTAAGGGCCCTTTTTAGAGTATACTCCAAAATGACGTTTTTGATTTTTTTGATGATTTCGGCAATTAAATTTGGGGAATAATGAAAAATTTTCCAGAATTGTATTAACATGAAAAAAATGTGATAAAATGCCAAAAAAGAGAATTTTGATAATTTTGAATATTTTTAATATTATTAGTATCATTATTATTATTATTATTTTATTATTATTTTTATTATTGCATTATTGCCAAAAAATATATCATAACTCTAATAATAACAATAATAATAATAATAATAATAATAAGTATAATAATAATAATGCTAGTCGTTATAATATTGTTATTAACATTGTCATTGTTATTATTATCATTATTATTATCTGTACTGGTAGTATAATTGCAAAAATAATTGTTATAACAGTAATAATTACAGTAATTACAATACTAATTAAGATAATGATATAAATAATTATTATAAAATCGTTATTATTGTATTATTTTATACTATTAATTTTTGTGGTATTAGTATTTTTCAAAGATATATATTATAACTCCAATAATTGCAATAATAATGATAACAATTGCAATAATGATGATAACAATTGATGATAATGATGATGGATAACGATTATAAGATGATTTAATCATGATAATGATTGATGATAATAACAGGAATTATGTCCATATATAATATAAAAAAGGTAAAAGAAAAAAAATCCCAAAAGTCGAAAAAGCGGCAAAATCTAGCGAAATATAGCCTTTTGAGAGTATACTCCAAAATGACGTTTTTTCGATTTCTTTGATAATTTCAGCAATTATTAGGGTAATAATGATAATAATTACCAGAATTGTATTAATCATGACAACAATGATGATAAAGTGAGAAAAAAAGAGAATTTTGATAACTTTTGAATATTATTTAAAATTATTAGTAATATGATTATTATTATTATTATTATTATTGTTATTATTATTGTTATTATTATTATTATTATTATTATTATTATTATTATTATTATTATTATTATTATTATTATTACTCTTATCTTAATTATTAGCATTATTGCCAAAAAATATATCATAACTCTAATAATAGCAATAATAATAATAATAATAATAAGTATAATAATAATAATGCTAGTCGTTATAATTTTGTTATTAACATTATTATTGTTATTATTATCATTATTATTATTTGTACTGGTAGTATAATTGCAAAAATAATTGTTATTTAAAAGTAATAATTACAGTAATTACAATACTAATTAAGATAATGATATAAATAAATATTATAAAATCGATATTATTGTAATTATTAATGTAATTACTATAATTAAAGATGTGGTTATTAGTAATATTGAAAAAATATATGTTATAAAATCCAATAATTACAATAATAATGATAAAAAATTGCAATAATGATGATAATAATTGCAATAAGATGATAATGATGTGATAATGATGATAATGATGGTAATGATGATGATAACGATAATAAAATGATAATCAGAATGATGATGAAATAAAAGGAAATGTTCCATATGTTAATATAAAAAAAAAAAAAA
>NW_023645419.1:23671-36488 GCF_015228065.2 Penaeus monodon
AAATCATCTTATCATCTTATGCATCTTTTTCATTCATTATCATCATTATTTGGAAATTATTATCATCATTATATCAATTTTTATCATTATTATGCAATTATTGGAGTTATAATATATATCTTTCCAATAATCCTAATAAGCCACACAATAAAAATAGTAATAACATAATAATAACAATATAACGATTTTATAATATTATTTATATCATTATCTTAATTAGTATTGAAATTTACTGTTAATTATTACTGTTATAACAATTATTTTTGCAATTATAATACCAGTAAAAAATAATAATAAATGATAAAAATAACAATAATAATGTTAATAACAATATTATAACGACTAGCATTATTATTATTATACTTATTATTATTATTATTGTTATTATTAGAGTTATGATATATTTTTTTGGCAATAATGCTAATAATTAAGATAAGAGTAATAATAATAAAAATAATAAAAAAAATAATAATAATAATAATAATATAATGATAATAATAATAATAATAATAATAATATAATGATATATACTAATATAATTTAATAATATTCAAAAGTTATCAAAATTCTCTTTATTCTCACTTTTATCATCATTGTTTGTCATGATTAATAATAATTTCTGGTATTATTATCATTATTACCCTAATAATTGCTTAAATCATCAAAGAAATCGAAAAAACGTCATTTTGGAGTATACTCTCAAAAGGCTATATTTCGTCTAAATTTTGCTTTGCCGATTTTCGACTTTTGGGATTTTTTTTCTTTTAACCTTTTATATTATATATGGACACAATTCTTTATTATCATCATCATTATCATGATTATCATCATTATTATCGTTATCATCATCTTATCATCATTATCATCATCATTTCATCATTATTGAAATTATTATCATCATTATTGCAATTGTTATCATTATTATTGCAATTATTGGAGTTATATAATATATCTTTGCAATAATACTAATAACCACACATAATAATAAGTATAATAAATAAAACAATAATAACGATTTTATAATATATTATTTATATCATTATCTTAATTAGTATTGTAATTACTGTAATTATTACTGTTATAACAATTAGTTTTGGCAATTATATCTACCAGTACAAGTAATAAATAATGATAATAATAACAATATAATGTTATAACAATATTATAACGTACTAGCATATTATTTATTTTACTTATTATTATTTATTAATATTTTATCATTAGAGTTATGATATATTTCTTGGCAATAATGCTAATAATTAAGATAAGTATTAAATGATAATAATAATAATAATATATAATAATATATAATAATAATAATAATAATAATAATAATCTAATAATAATAATATAATATTAATAATATTCAAAGTTATCAAAATTCCTCTTTATTCCGACTTTTATCATCATTGTTGTCATGATTAATACAATTCTGGTAATTATTATCATTATTACCCTAATAATTGCCGAAATCATCAAAGAAATCGAAAAAACGGTTTTTTGGAGTATACTCTCAAAAGGCTATATTTCGCTAAATTTTGCCGCTTTTTCGACTTTTGGGATTTTTTTTTCTTTTACCTTTTTTATATTATATATGGACACAATTCCTGTTATTATCATCATCATTATCATGATTATCATCATTATTATCGTTATCATCATCATTATCATCATTATCATCATCATTATCATCATTATTGCAATTATTATCATCATTATTGCAATTTTTATCATTATTATTGCAATTATTGTAGTTATAATATATATCTTTGCAATAATACTAATAACCACAACAATAATAATAGTAATAACAGTAATAATAACAATAATAACGATTTTATGATAATTATTTATATCATTATCTTAATTAGTATTGTAATTATTGTTATTATTAGAGTTATGATATTTTTTTGGCAATAATGCTAATAATTAAGATAAGAGTAATAATAATAATAATGATAATAATAATATAATAATAATAATAACAATTATAATAATAATAATAAATAATAATAAAAATGATAATACTAATAATATTATTAATATTCAAAAGTTATCAAAATTCTCTTTATTCTCACTTTTATCATCATTGTTGTCATGATTAATACAATTCTGGTAATTATTATCATTATTACCCTAATAATTGCCGAATCATCAAAGAAATTTAAATAACGTCATTATGGAGTATACTCTCAAAAGGCTATATTTCGCTAGATTTTGCCGCTTTTTCGACTTTTGGGATTTTTTTTCTTTTACCATTTTTATATTATATATGGACACAATTCCTGTTATTATCATCATCATTATCATGATTATCATCATTATTATCGTTATCATCATCATTATCATCATTATCATCATCATTATCATCATTATTGCAATTATTATCATCATATTGCAATTGTTTATCATTATTATTGCAATTATTGGAGTTATAATATATATCTTTGCAATAATACTAATAACCACAACAATAATAATAGTAATAACAATAATAATAACAATAATAACGATTTTATATAATTATTTATATCATTATCTTAATTAGTATTGTAATTACTGTAATTATTACTGTTATAACAATTATTTTTTGCAATTATACTACCGTACAGATAATAATAATGATAATAATACAATAATAATGTTAATAACAATATTATACGACTAGCATTATTTTATTATACTTATTATTATTATTATTATTGTTATTATTAGAGTTATGATATATTTTTTTGGCAATAATGCTAATAATTAAGATAAGAGTAATAATAATAATAATAATAATAATAATAATAATAATAATAATAATAATAATGATAATAATAATAATAACAATAATAATAATATTAATAATATTCAAAAGTTATCAAAATTCTCTTTATTCTCACTTTTATCATCATTGTTGTCATGATTAATACAATTCTGGTAATTATTATCATTATTACTCTAATAATTGCCGAAATCATCAAAGAAATCGAAAAAACGTCATTTTGGAGTATAATCTCAAAAGGCTATATTTCGCTAGATTTTGCCGCTTTTTCGACTTTTGAATTTTTTTTTCTTTTACCTTTTTTATATTATATATGGACACAATTCCTGTTATTATCATCATCATTATCATGATTATCATCATTATTATCGTTATCATCATCATTATC
Organism: Penaeus monodon; assembly: GCF_015228065.2. Classification (NCBI taxonomy): domain Eukaryota; kingdom Metazoa; phylum Arthropoda; class Malacostraca; order Decapoda; family Penaeidae; genus Penaeus; species Penaeus monodon. The sequence goes on from NW_023645419.1 coordinate 26,830, forward strand.
ATCCTTATCATCATTATCATCATCATTATCGTCATTATTGCAATTATTATCATCATTATTGCAATTGTTATCATTATTATTGCAATTATTGGAGTTATAATATATATCTTTGCAATGATACTAATAACCACAACAATAATAATAGTAATAACAATAATAATAACAAATAATAAACGATTTTTATAATAATTATTTATATCATTATCTTAATTAGTATTGTAATTACTGTAATTATTACTGTTATAACAATTATTTTTGCAATTATACTACCAGTACAAATAATAATAATGATAATAATAACAATAATAATGTTAATAACAATATTATAACGACTAATAATATAATAATAAATAATAATTATGATAATAATAATATATTAATAATATTCAAAAGTTATCAAAATTCTCTTTATTCTCACTTTTATCATCATTGTTGTCATGATTAATACAATTCTGGTAATATTATCATTATTACCTAATAATTGCCGAATCATCAAAGAAATCGAAAAAACGTCATTTTGGAGTATACTCTCAAAAGGCTATATTTCGCTAGATTTTGCCACTTTTTCGATTTTTGGGATTTTTTTTCTTTTACCTTTTTTATATTATATATGGACACAATTCCTGTTATTATCATCATCATTATCATGATTATCATCATTATTATCGTTATCATCATCATTATCATCATTATCATCATCATTATCATCATTATTGCAATTATTATCATCATTATTGCAATTGTTATCATTATTATTGTAATTATTGGAGTTATAATATATATCTTTGCAATAATACTAATAACCACAACAATATAATAGTAATAACAATAATAATACAATAATACGATTTTATGATAATTATTTATATATTATCTTAATTAGTATTGTATTACTGTATTATTACTGTTATAACAATTATTTTTGCAATTATACTACCAGTACAGATAATAATAATGATAATAATAACAATAATAATGTTAATAACAATATTATATTTCGCTAGATTTTGCCGCTTTTTCGACTTTTGGGATTTTTTTTCTTTTACCTTTTTTATATTATATATGGACACAATTCCTGTTATTATCATCATCATTATCATGATTATCATCATTATTATCGTTATCATCATCATTACCATCATTATCATCATTATCATCATCATTATCATCATTATTGCAATTATTATCATCATTATTGCAATTGTTATCATTATTATTGCAATTATTGGAGTTATAATATATATCTTTGCAATAATACTAATAACCACAACAATAATAATAGTAATAACAATAATAATAACAAAAATATCGATTTTATAATAATTATTTATATCATTATCTTAATTAGTATTATAATTACTGTAATTATTACTGTTATAACAATTATTTTTGCAATTATATTACCAGTACAAATAATAATAATGATAATAATAACAAATAATGTTAATAACAAATTATAACGACTAGCATTATATTACTATATTTATTATTATTATTATTATTAGGGCTTTTATTAGAGTTATGATATATTTTTGCAATAATGCTAATAATTAAGATAAGAGTAATAATAATAATAATAATAATAATAATAATAATAATAATAATAATAATAATAATAATAACAATAATAATAATAATAATAATAATCATATTACTAATAATATTAATAATATTCAAAAGTTATCAAAATTCTCTTTATTCTCACTTTTATCATCATTGTTGTCATGATTAATTCAATTCTGGTAATTATTATCATTATACCCTAATAATTGCCGAATTACCCAAAGAAATCGAAAAAACGTCATTTTGGAGTATACTCTCAAAAGGCTATATTTCGCTAGATTTTGCCGCTTTTTCGACATTTGGGATTTTTTTCTTTTACCTTTTTTATATTATATATGGACATAATTCCTGTTATTATCATCATCATTATCATGATTATCATCATTATAATCGTTATCATCATCATTATCATCAATTATTATCATCATTATTGCAATTGTTATCATTATTACTGTAATTATTACTGTTAAAAACAATTTTTTTGGAATTTATACTACCAGTACAGATAATAATAATGATAATAATAACAATGACAATGTTAATAACAATATTATAACGACTAGCATTATTATTATTATACTTATTATTATTATTATTATTATTATTGTTATTATTAGAGTTATGATATATTTTTTGGCAATAATGCTAATAATTAAGATAAGAGTAATAATAATAATAATAATAATAATAATAATAATAATAATAATAATAATAATAATAATAATAATAATAATAATGATAATACTAATAATATTAATAATATTCAAAAGTTATCAAAATTCTCTTTATTCTCACTTTTATCATCATTGTTGTCCATGATTAATACAATTCTGGTAATTATTATCATTATTACCCTAATAATTGCCGAAATCATCAAAGAAATCGAAAAAACGTCATTTTGGAGTATACTCTCAAAAAGCTATATTTCGCTATATTTTGGCGCTTTTTCTACTTTTGGGATTTTTTTTCTTTTACCTTTTTTATATTATATATGGACACAATTCCTGTTATTATCATCATCATTATCATGATTATCATCATTATTATCGTTATCATCATCATTATCATCATTATCATCATTTTCATCATCATTATCATCATTATTGCAATTATTATCATCATTATTGCGATTGTTATCATTATTATTATAATTATTGGAGTTATAATATATATTTTTGCAATTATGCCTACCAGTCCAAATAATAATAATGATAATAATAACAAAAATAAGTTAATAACAATATTATAACGACTAGCATTATTATTATTATACTTATATTATTATTATTATTTTTATTATTAGTGTTATGATATATTTTTTGGCAATACTGCTAATAATTAAGATAAGAGTAATAATAATAATAATAATAATAATAATAATAATAATAATAATAATAATAATAAAATAATAATAATAATGATAATACTTATAATATTAATAATATTCAAAAGTTATCAAAATTCTCTTTATTCTCACTTTTATCATCATTGTAGTCAAGATTAATATAATTCTGGTAATTATTATCATTATTACCCTAATAATTGCCAAAATCATCAAAGAAATCGAAAAAACGTCATTTTGGAGTATACTCTCAAAAGGCTATATTTCGCTAGATTTTGCCGCCTTTTCGACTTTTTGGATTTTTTTTCTTTTTACCTTTTTATATTATATATGGACACAATTCCTGTTATTATCATCATCATTATCATGATTATCATCATTATTATCGTTATCATCATCATTATCATCATTATCATCATCATTATCATCATTATTGCAATTATTATCATCATTATTGCAATGTTATAAATTATTATTGCAATTATGAGTTATAATAATATCTTTGCAATAATACTAATAACCACAACAATAATAATAGTAATAACAATAATAAAAAACAAAAATAACGATTTTATAATAATTATTTATATCATTATCTTAATTAGTATTGTAATTACTGTAATTATTACTGTTATAACAATTTTTTTTGGGCAAATTATAACTACCAGTACAAATAATAAAAATGATAATAATAAAATAATAATGTTAATAACAATATTATAAACGACTAGCATTATTATTATTATACTTATTATTATTATTATTATTGTTATTTTTAGAGTTATGATATATTTTTTGGCAATAATGCTAATAATCAAGATAGGAGTAATAATAATAATAATAATAATAATAATAATAATAATAATAATAATAATAATAATAATAATAATAATAATAATAATAAATAATAATTATGATAATACTAATAATATTAATGATATTCAAAAGTTATCAAAATTCTCTTTATTCTCACTTTTACATCATTGTTGTCATGATTAATAAAATTTTCTGGTAATTATTATCATTATTCCCCTAATAATTGCCGAAATCATCAAAGAAATCGAAAAACGTCATTTTGGATATACTTTAAAAAGGTTTATATTTCGCTAGATTTGCCGCTTATTCGACTTTGGGTTTTTTTTTTTTACCTTTTTTATATTATATATGGACACAATTCCCTGTTATTATCATCATAAATTATCTTGTTTATCATCTTTATTATCGTTATCATCATCTTTATCATCATTAAAAAATTCATTATCGTCATAAATTATCACCCTTTTTTTGCAATTTTTATCATCATTATTGCAATTTTTTATAAATTTTTTAATTGAAATTTTGGAGTTAAAATATATATCTTTGAAATAATACTTAAAACCCAAACAACAATAATAATGGGAATAAAAAATTTTTTTAAATTAAAAAAACAATATAACGATTTTAAATAAAAATTTAAATCATTATCTTAATTAGTATTGAAATTAAACGGGAATTATTCTTTTTTATAACAATTATTTTTGAAAATTTTTCTCCCAGTAAAAAAATAAAAATTTAATGATAATAATAACAAAAAATAATTTTTAATAACAATATTTAACGACTAGCATTTTTATTTATACTTTTTTATTTTTATTTTTTATTGTTATTTTTTAGATTTTATGATATTTTTTTTGGGGGCAATAATGCTAAAAATTTAAGAAAAAGGGAGTAATAATAATAAAAATAATAAAATAATAATAAAAATAATAATAATAATAAAATAATAATAAAAATAGTAATAATAAAAATTTAATAATAATAATAATGTTTAATACAAATTTTAATATTAATAATTTTTCAACAGTTATAAAAAAAATTCTTTTTTATTTCACCTTTATCTTTCATTCTTGTCATAAATTAAATTAAAAGTTCTGGTAATTTTATCATTATTCCCCCAATTTAATAACCAAAATCTTTCAAAAAAAAATCAAAAAAAACCGTTCTTTTTGGGTATACTCTCAAAAGGCTATATTTCGCTGTTTTTTGCGTTTTTTCGACTTTTGGGGATTTTTTTTTCTTTTACCTTTTTTTAAAATTATATATGGACCCCCAAATTTCCCTTTTAAATTATCTTTCATCATTATCATGATTATCATATTATTATTTTTTATCATCATCTTTATCATCGTAATTATCATATTTTTTGGCAATTTTTTATAATTTTTTATTGAAAATTGTATAAATTATTATTCCCAAATTTTTGGAGTTATAATAAAACCCTTTCCAATAATACAATAACCAAACAATAATAATAGTAAAAAAACAATAATAAAAAACAAAAATTACGATTTTTTATAAAAATTTAAATTTATTCATTATTTTAATTAGTATTGTAATTACGTAATTATTAGTTATAAAAATTTAATTTTTCCCAATTTTTACTCCAGTACAAAAAATAATAATGAAAATTTAATTTAAAAATAATAAGTTAAAAAAACAATATTAAAAAGGGACTAGCTTTCTATTTTAAAAATTTATTATTATTTTTATTTTTATTATTAGGGGTTTTTGATATTTTTTGGGGAAATTTAATGTTTAATAATTAAGATAAGAGAAATTTAATAATGAAAATAATAAAAAATAATAATAATATTTTAATAATAATAAAAAAAAATTTAAAAATAATAATAAATAATAAAAAATAATAAAATAATAATTGAAAATTTAATAATAATATTAATAATATTAAAAAAGTTATCAAAATTTCTTTATTTTTAATTTTTTAATCTTTCATTGTTGTCTTTGATTAATACTCTTCGGGGGTAATTTTATCATTTTTAACCCAATAATTCCCGAAATCATCAAAAAAAATCAAAAAAAACTTTTCTTTTTGGAGTATCTCTAAAAAAGGCTATATTTCGCAGTTTTTCCCCCGTTTTTTTGATTTTTGGGGGGATTTTTTTTTTTTTTTCCCTTTTTTATATTATATGGGGGACAAAATTTTCCTAAAAATTACATCATCATTATCAGGATTATCATAAATTTTTATCGTTATCTTTCATCTTTATCATCATTATCATCATTATCTTTAAATCATCATCATTTTTGAAAATTTTTCATATTATTTCAATTGTTATCATTATTTTTGAAATTATTGTAGTTAAAATTTATATATTTTTGAAAATAAACTAATAACCACAAAAATTTAAAAATAGTAATAACAATAATAATAACAATAATAACGTTTTTAAATAATTATTTATACCCTTATTTTAAATTAGTAGGGAAATTTTACGGTAATTTTTTAACTGTTATAGCAATTTTTTTGGGAAAATTATACTACCAGTAAAAAATAATAAAAAAGGATAATAATAAAAATAATAATTTTTAATAAAAATTTTTTAAAAAACGCTAGAAATTATTATTAGTATACTTATTATTAAAATATTTTTATAGTTATTTTTGGGGAGATAGATATTTTTTTTTGGAAATTAATGCAAATTTAATTAATAGAAAAAGTAAAAATAATAATAAAATAATATTAATAATATTAATAATTAAATAATAAAAAATTAATAAAATAATAATAATAATGTTTAATAAAAAAATTTAAAATGATAATACAAAAAATATTAATAATTTTTAAAAAAGTTTCAAAATTTCTTTATTCTCACTTTTATCATATTGTTGTCATTTTAAAACCAATTTGGTAATTATTATCATTATTCCCCCTAAAATTCCCCGAAATCTTTCAAAGAAATCAAAAAAAAAAATTTCTTTTTGGATTTATACCCAAAAAAAAAAAGGCTAATTTCGCAAAGTTTTTTGCCCCCTTTTTCGATTTTGGGATTTTTTTTTTTTTACCTTTTTTTATTTTATTTTAGGGACAAATTTTCCGTTATTTCTTTCATCATATAATGATTTTTCCTCATTATTATCGTTTTTTCATCATCATTTCATCATTATCATATTATCACATCTTTATCATCATTATTGAAATTTAATTATCATCTTTTATTGAAAATTTTTTAATCTTTATTTTGAAATTACTGGAGTTTAATATAATTTTTGAAATTTAATACTAAAAACCACAAAAATAATAATAGAAAATAACAATAATAATAACAATAATAACGATTTTATATAATTTTTTATATCATTTTTTTTAATTTAGTATTGAAATTTAAAATGTAATTTTTACTTTTAAATTAAAAAAAATTTTTTTGGCAATTATACTCCCAGTACAAAAAAATAATAATGAAAATAAAAACAAAAATTTAATGTTAAAATAAAAAAAAAAAAAAAGGGGAACTGGGCATTTTTAATTATTATATTTTTATTTTTAATTATTGTTATTTTAGAGTTATGATAGATTTTTGGCAAAATTTGAAATAATTAAGATAAGGAAAATTAATTAAAAATAAAAAATAAAAATTTTAAAATAAATAAAAAATAAAAAAAATAAAATAATAATAAAATAAAAATAATAATGTTTGATAATAAGATAATACAAATAATTTTAAATTTAATATTAAAAATTTAAACCAAAAAATTTCTTTATTCTCATTTTTATCATCATTGTTGTCAGTTTTAAAAAAATTTTCTGGTAATCATTACCTTTTATACCCAAATAATTTGCCAAAAATTTTAAAAGGGAAAACCCCCCCCAAAAAAAAAACTTTCTTTTTGGGGGTTTATACTCTCAAAGGGCTATATTTCGTAGATTTTGCCGCTTTTTCAAATTTTTCTGGGATTTTTTTTTTTTACCTTTTTATTTTAAATTTTTATGGACCCCAATTTCCGGTTTAATTTCATCAATTATCATGAGTAAAATCTTTATTACCCGCTATTATCATCATTTTTCATAATAAGATCATAAATTTTTTGCAATTTTTTATCATCATTATTGAAAGGGGTTAAATTTTATTATTGCAATTAAGGGGAGTTATAAATAAAATCTTTGCAATAATACTAATAGCCACAAAAAAAAATAATATTTAATAACAAAATTTAATAAAAATTTAAAAAACGTTTTTTATAAAAATTTTTTATATCATTATCTTAATTAGTTGTAATTACTGTAATTAAAAACTTTTTAAACAATTTATTTTTGAAAATTTCTCCCCAGAAAATAAAAAAGGGGATAATAATAATTATAATAATTTTTAATAACAAATTTATAAAAGGGGAACTAGCATTATATTATATACTTATTATTATTATTATTATTATTGTTATTATTAGAGTTATGATAGATTTTTTGGCAATAATGCTAATAATTAAGATAAGAGTAATATAATAATAACAATAATTAATAATAATAATAATAATAATATAATAATAATAATAATAATAATAATAATATATAATAATAATATAATGATAATACTAATAATATTACAATATTCAAAAGTTATCTAAAATTTTCTTTATTCTCACTTTATCATCATGAGTGTCATGATTAATACAATTCTGGAATAATTATCATTATTACCCTAATAATGCCGAAAACATCAAAGAAATCGAAAAAACGTCATTTTGGAGTATACTCTCAATAGGCATATTTCGCTAGATTTTGACGCTTTTTCGATTTTTGGGGTTTTTTCTTTACCTTTTATATATTATATGACACAATTCCTGTTATTATTCATCATTATCATGATTATCATATTATATCGTTATCATCATCATTATCATCATCATTATCATCATTATCATCATTATTGCAATTATTATATCATTATTGCAATTGTTATCATTATTATTGCAATTATTGGATTATAATATATTCTTTGCAATAATACTAATAACCACAACATATTAATAGTAAATAATTAATAACAGTAATAACGATTTTATAATATTATTTATATATTATCTTAATTAGTATTGTAATTACTGTAATTATTACTGTTATAACAATATTTTTTGCAATATACTACCATACAAATAATAATAATGATATAATAACAATAATAATGTTAATACAATTTATACGACTAGCATTATTATTATACTTATTATTATTATTATTATTTTTATTATTAGAGTTATGATATAATTTTTGGCAATAATGCTAATAATTAAGATAAGAGTAATAATAATAATAATAATAATAATAATAATAATAATAATAATTATATAATTATACCCTAATAATTGCGAAATCATCAAAGAAATCGAAAAAATAACGTCATTTGATATACTCTCAAAAGGCTATATTTCACTAGACTTTGCCGCTTTTTCGACTTTTGAGATTTTTTTTCTTTTACCTTTTTTATATTATATATGGACACAATTCCTGTTATTATCATCATCATTATCATGATTATCATCATTATTATCGTTATCATCATCATTATCATCATTATCAGAATTATCATCATTTTGCAATTATTATCATCATTATTGCAATTGTTTTCATTATTATTGCAATTTTGGAGTTATAATATTATCTTTGCAATATACTATAACCACAACAATTAATAATAGTAATAATAATAATAATGACAATAATAACGATTTTTATAATAATTATTTATATCATTATCTTAATTAGTATTGTTTACTGTAATTATTACTGTTATAAAAATTATTTTTGCAATTATACTACCAGTACAAATAATAATAATGATAATAATAACAATAATAATCTTAATAACAAATATAACGACTATCATATATATTAACTATAATTATTATTATTAATTTATAATTAGATTATAATTATTTTTTGGAATTTATGTAATATTATATTTAATATTTAATTATTATA
>NW_023645420.1:0-8142 GCF_015228065.2 Penaeus monodon
ACCCCCAAAAAAGGGAAAAAAAAAAAAAAAAAAAAAATTTTGAGAAGCATAAAAATAAATTAAACACATAAGCTGGAAGGGTAGCGAAAATCAATAATCCTGAGAAATTATGCAATACTAGAAATATATAATGAACATGAAATAATATCTACGGAGTAAAAGGAATAGAGAAAATAAAGGAGAAATCAGTAATAAAAGATTTGATAAATGATAAGTACAATATATCAATAATAAAAAAAACTAATTACCAATAATAAATGCAACACTAAATGATAAAAATAAAAATAAATAATGAATACAATCATGAAATTAAGAAGTGAATAAATAACAGATACAATAATAATAAAATATTTAATTACGAATGAATAACAAACATAGTATAAAAAATTATTATAAAATATATTAATAAACAATAAATGATGATACATATAAACTTATTCACTATTCATTATCCTCTCCTATTAGTGGGGATTAATGAGGGTAATTAGAGCCCCGGGCGGATCAAAATCATCTGCTGGAATGGAGGGATTAGACATATAACCGTAATGATAAATTAACAAGCAAATTCATTGTTAACGGAAGCAACTGTGTATCATCAATCAACCAATTACGTAATTTCAGTTGACTGAAATCAACACGATTCAGTTTAATAATAAACAATATAATTATCAATTTCTAAAATTTATTCATTTTAACTGATTAGTCATCATGTTAAATAATAAACTCTAAGATCACAATATACAAACAAATCAGTAATAAAAAATGACTGTCTCTAATACAAGATGGTTTTCATGCGAGAGTCAAAAGGAAAATACATCAATATGGCAACCAGAATGACAGAATGAAATACCAGAATGACAATATGGCAACCAGAATGAAAATATGACGATCAGAATTACAATGACATGAATAACAATGTGACAACCAGAATGGCAATATGGCACACCATAATTATGACCAATAATTTGGCAACAAAGATGACATGACAACAGGAATAACGAAATGGCACCCTGAATGATATGACAACCATAATTACATGATAACCATAATTACATGGCAACTAGAATGACATGACAATATGGCAACCATAATGACAATATGACAACCAAAATGACAGAATGGCTACCAGAATGAAGTTTTCATTGGCTAGGATAGTTTTCATTGGCTAGGATTTGTCGCTGTTTGCTTAACAGTCTAATCCGCTAATTTGCCAGTAACTGCCCATTCTCCATGGTGTCCAGTTCTTAGTTTTTCACACATGAAGCATTTATTATCATTTCGGGTGGTGCTATGCGTTGTACCTTTCAGTACGTTAAGATACTAATCTTATTCATTACGCTTTCAGGAGAGTTTTTGAAAGAATGTTTTTCATTCATACTAAAACAGCCTATGAACATAAATGTGCAGTCGCCGACGAAGGTTTGTAAACTCTTACCCTCTGGGCCCTGTTCAGTCGCTCTCGGTAGATTCATCTCGTCAAGAGGAACTGAAGCAGGCAGGGCAGGCCCTTGTCTTTCCCATCTGAAGGGGTGTGGGCGAGACCCTCTCCTTACGGCAAAGTCACGGGTTTCCATATGTTGAGAATGAATATACGGGTTTGTCACAATACAAAAACTAGATTTATTGAAAATGAGACTACAGTTTCAAAATTCATCTGGATATTTACATATTATATATATGTATATATATTTACATATGTAAATATATATATGTATGTATGCATATAGATATATATGTATATATATATATATTTACATATGTACATATATGTGTTTGTGTGTGTGTGCTTATATGTATATGTATATGTATATATGTATATATATTTATATATTCATATATATATGTATAAATATACATATATATAAATGAATAAATATCTATATACATATATACATATACATATAAGCACACACACACATATTCATATATATATACATAGTCATATATGTGTATATATCTATTTATCTATCTATACAAATATATATATATATATTATATATATACATATATATCTACACACACACACACAGATAGATAAATAGATAGACAACTTTGGACACGTTTGTTACAAAGTTCTTTTATATATTTGTATATTTGTATTTGTGACAGATAATGCAGGTAATATAAACAAAATAAAGAAACTTAGAGCAGATAAACGAATTGAACCTGGTGACCTATACAAATGAAGGGAATAATAACTTTTCAAAAAAAGTATTCAATGGTCTTTTTTAACCACAGGCTGTAATAATTGTGAATTTCTTCATAAATCCATTACTTCAAAAATAATAAAATAAGTAACTTTTTTTTTTTTTAATAATTATATATAATTTGTATATATATATATATATATATATATATATTTTATATATTGCACTACGTATTTTTTTAAGAAAATGTTTCAGTATTCTACTTCTCTGAAACAATACAATTTTTTAATTTGTTTTTTAATGGAAGTGGAATTGATTATATACACTTTTTACACGAAATATATATTATATAATTATTATATTATTATTTATTATAATATATAAGGGGGGATTTTATGGTTTTTATTTTCTACCTATCCTTAAATTTTTTCATGTTGTTTTGGCAGAAAAAATTTATAAAATAAAATTTATTCTTTTTTTAAAAATTTTGATTTCAATGATCATGTTTTAAAAAACGGCCATCTCTGGTTTTGTGTGTACATACGCATCCATAATATTATATATATATATATTATTTTATATATATTATAAAATATATCACACAATATAAAACATTATTTAAAACCTCCATAATTAAAATATATATATATTATATATATATATATTAATATATAATTTTTTTTATTTTATATATCACATCCATTTTTTATACATATATATATATATATATATATAAAAAATATAATAGAATAAAAAAGATATGTATGCATTTTAAATAAATATACACATAATAAATATTTATATATAATATATTTTATATATATTATATATATATATATGCTATTAATGAATTTTTTATATATATTAATACAATAAATCATGCTGAAATATATGTAATGTAATTATATTTTATATATACTTTAAATATTTTTTAATATATATATATATTGTGGTGTGTGTGGGGTTTTTGTGGGGTTTTTTGCGCGGTCGGGGCGTGCTGCGTGCTTGTGGTACTGCGTGCGGGGTTGTGGTGTTCCTTTTTTTTCTATTTATAAATAAATGCAATATATATATAATATATATATATATATATAAATGCATATAAATATATATTGTATGTGTGTGTTGTGTTGAGGGAGAGAGAGAGAAGAGGAGAGAGGAAAGAGAGAAAGAAGAGGGGGCGGGGGGGGGAGAGGGTTTAAATTTTGGTTTGAGTCCTTTTTCTTAAAAGGCATTTTTGGGTGTGACATACGTCTGTTTCACTTTGGTTTTAAAACCCTCTGGGGTGCAAGGAATGCCCAGGGTTACCATCCCTGGCGCGAGGATTTGAACGCAGGTCATAAAGATTATAGTCAAGATTGTAGGAACTATTTTCCCCGAAAAGAAAACGACTATTTTTGGGAGCTATTCGGGGCCAAGACCTCCTTTGAAGGCGACCCGTTGCTCTTTTTACGTTAAATTTGGGCGCTGAAGGCGTTCTCACTGTGTTGCATAATATTTAATAAAAATAGGAAAATGATCGCTTCCCAACGAGTCGTCAATGGTGTGCGACAGGCACTTGGCTGCTATTGATAAAGAGACCAGTGATAAGTCAATAAAGCTCAAATTACCGGTATTATCGTCCACCCGCGTCGGACTACCATCATTCAGAAGGATTAAATCAGACTCATTAAGCAACTTAACTACTTGCTCACCTCTACCATCCACCCCGGGGAAAACCCCATAACGTATGATGAGCATTAAAATCAGCTAAAATAACTTTATTTTGTGGCAGACGTTCCTGAAGAGAAAAAGAGCTCATCATAGGCTATCATTTGCATCAGGTGGACAATAAAGTGAACATATAGCCAGATACGTGCCATTAAATTTTTTTACTTGCAGCAAACAAACTCCAAAGTAAAAATCAATGGTCACTTCTGTAAAAGGGAGGCTTTGGGGGATGTACATGGCGACTCCGCTCCACCCCTATCCTCACGATCCTTCCGACATAATGGTAGTTCCTCAGCAAAACGACTTCGTCAGAGAACGAGGTTTGTTAAGTGCTTTTCTTGGAAACTATAATATCCTGAGCATAGGACGAGGCTAATAATTTAAGGTCATTTATTTTAGATCTAAAAATTCGACGTTACTTTAGATCTGTTTTCGACAGTTCCATTGTATAATGGTCGACGCGAAGATTACTTTTAGGGGGTTTGGAAGTGCCTTGCCCAAACCAGTTTTTTTCTTCTTTTTTTTGGGAGGGAGACGCTCCTCTCCCTCGCTTCCCGGGGCCCTCTCTCGGGATGGTTTGGAGACAGAAGCCTCCATGTCCTGCACCTCCTGACTGACAGATTGCGATCTGCTTCTCCCCACGAGAAGCCGATCGCGAGCCAGGCGAAGTCCTCACAGGAGTACCCCGGGACGGGAAGGTGCACTCCGGACTGTGATTCGTTCAGCCTCCTTAGGATTTTTATGCTGGGTTGATGCACCCAATTTGATCGACAATTTAGTCAAATGATAAACTTTAATATTTAATTCTTTAACGGTTTGTTTCAGTTCGGCAATTCTTTATCCTTGGCTGTAAGCTGTGACTGACATTACTAGCACTAGGGGTGATTTTTGTTACTGCTTTCGGCATAGGAAGTATCGGGTTTGTGTGTCAACTTTCCACTTTCCTCTTAGCTTCAGTATACTAACTTCATGCTTCTTCTATATGCTAATGTCTCGGTCTCCTTCTTCAGGATGTTGCACTCAGAGATCCTGACTGATGGGGACCTCCACAATTAGCACATTTGGAATTTGGTAGTACAAGTGATGGTGCCATGGGCTTCAGCAACATTTACGGCAAACGAATTTATTGAGGTCTTTATCAATTTCATCTTAATGAGGTGTGTCCGAATCCTTGGTCTACATTTAACGTCCCTACGTCTTTGGGCCTTTATGCTCTCAAGAATTTCCTTTTTTCCATCGTCCTCAAATCCCGTGTTTAAAGATTACTCCCTTAAGGTATTTGGGGCCCAAAAGGAATAGTTACTTTAACTCGAGATCAAAGAATTTGCCCTCACTTAATAAATCCTTAATCTGGGAGTTGTATTTACTCTAACAAGGAGGCTTCCATCTCGCAATTTTTTGACAAAATCAAAATCGCCGCCACTTGACATAAGGACTTTTTTATGAAAAGGTTATGTTCAAAAGCGATTGATTTTCACTCACCGCATTTTACCCTTCGCGAACCTCGCATTTCTCTGTTGGGATTTTTTAAAAATGGTTTTTCTCTTTTGTCATTTGTGGGGTTCCGTTGTTCAGGGTCGAATTCGTCATGATTGGTCATGAGTCACCCTCCTTCCTTGAGGAGGAGAAGGGGAGCCAGGGTATCATCCTACTGGGCATCGGAGGGAGTCCGACCCTTTGCTCAAAATCGTCTCCTGAAGGATTTTGAAAACTCTTAACTTTTGGTATCAACTAAAGCAATAGCTAAGAGAGTGAATCAGGTATTTCGTCCTCTACCCCCCCAGTGAAGCCTGGTTGCGTTTTCCAGTACCACAGAGAGGGTCGAGTTATGTGGAGGACACTTCCTTACCGCCGAACTTGCCTAGGAAATATAATTACCAGATGGTATTCTCATGACAATAATGATTTATAAAGGAGATAAGAGAAGTTTGATAAAAATTTGATGATTAAAAATTTATTAATATTATTTATATTATTATTATTCATGGCTCCGTTGCCCAAACCAATCCGTCTATGATTCTTGGTCTGACAACCCCGAGTATGGGATTCACTACCAAGTATGTAAAACTTTTTGTAACTTCAACGTCCTCGCCGCAAGCAGGGTCGACTAAGGGTTCCCCTAACAGGCCCCAAAGTCCTGAATTTTTGGTCTTGGTCAGGACCCCTAAGCCTAGGGGCTTCGCCTCATTGCTAAAGCATCAAGGCCGCCCAATGACTCCAATGACTCAGATTTGGATAGCAACCACGTCGGCAAAGTCAAAGGTCTGAGACCTTAAATTGCCTATGTTGCTCCGCACTGACTTTGGCTAGTAGCTATTCCCATTAAACCATCCATACAAAGTGTTGAAAAGTATTGGGCAAAGGACACAAACCTTGCCTCACCCCTGAATTACAGGAAGAAGTTCGCATACCCCCATCACGTTTTCAGCACTTTCATACCAGTATAGAGCTTGCTATCAGGCCCAAAATCTGTGTCGAATTCCCCTGAGCCTCAGGATCTCCCATAGCATTCCCGTTGCACCGAGTTAAAACCTTCTTGAGGTCGATGTAGGCTGCGACAAACCACACCGAAATGAGGACGGCGTTCCACAAAATTTCTCGAACGCTAGTATACGTTTATTTTTGGACTTCCAGGAGTAAATCCAAGACTGCTTCCGTCTTGGTGCTCATAGGTGGTTGCGATCCGTTTAGAAGAAATTGGGCGAGAACCTTGCCTGTATGCTGAGCATGTAATGCCAAGTTTTGCTACAGTCCAAACGATTCCCTTTCCCCTTTCCCGAGAAAGGAAAGACCACCCCCTCAGCAGGTCAGGGGAATGGTACCAACTGCAAATTGGCAAGTCAGCTGTATGAGGCCCGAGCCATAGGTTCCCCAGCCTTTAGCAATTCGCAGGGATATCACATATGCCTGCAGCTTTCCCACTCTTACTGGAAATCGCAGCCTACCAATGTTAGGGTAGGAGTTCCTCGCTGATGGCGCCGACGGCACCGAATCTTGCATCCAAGCTACTGTTGGAGGGTCCACCTGTCACTTTCAATACTCAGCCCAACGTTCACGAACCTCAACATGATCTGAGATATCTCCATCCCATCGATGCAGTCATCTGGAGAGAGCTTAGGGTTTTCTCAGGGCTTGTAGGCAGGGCGAAGTCATTACCAAGAAATGGCTCGCTCTCAAAGAATCCTGTGATGTTCCTGTCCTCCACAGTCCAGCCCTACCACCATGGAACGACGCAACTTAATTCCCATCAGCCGAGCCTTGCGACCGCTTCAGTGGCCTCAATCTCGGGGAAATGTTCTGCCTGCCTTGGGTACGCAATGGTCTCCTGACTGCTTCAGGTTAGCCTTGAAGAACTCCAAGAGCAACTGGGTCCTCAGGTTGCTGGTTTCTGTGATGGTCGAGACTGCCGTGTGACCCACGGACACTCCACCTCCCTTAGTCGTCCAGTGAAACACCTAGGTGGCACTGGAGGACGGGGAGTTTTGAAGTGGACCCGCAGGGTAGCCACAAGCGCCTAAGTCGGTGCCAAGAACCGGCACTCCGAACCCTGCAGTTCTGGAGGACTCCATCGCGTCAACGATGTGTCGATTATTATAATATATATTTTCATTTATATTATAATATATATTTTATATATATAATATATATATTTTATCAATTATAATATGTTCATATATTAATTATATATTCATATATATATATTAATATTTAAATATGATTAAATTTAAATATAAACAAATATGCATCAGATAATTCACAAAAAACAACAAAACACACACAACACACACTACATACACATCTACACATATCACACAACACATAAACCTACATATATATTATACAAGTTGTATATATACATAAACATTAATATTTATAATACATACACACACAAACACAACTACATACCACACAAATATATATATATAATATATATTATATATATATGATATATATTAATATATATATATATATAGATAACTACGAACTATATCACTAGTTTTTTTAATTAATATTAATTTTAAAATTAAAAAAAAACCCCAAAAACCCCCCGAATGCGAAAAAATTTAAAAAAATTTAGGAATATAAATTTTTGGATTCTGAAATTGTTCCATATTTAATAAATAAAATTTTTTTAAAATAATAAAAAAAGTGAATTTTAAAAGGTTATAATTTAATTATTTTTGCCCCCTTTGGGATTATTTAAAAATTTTTTTTGAAATTTTATTTTCCCCTTTTAAAAAAAAAAACCCCCTTTTAAATTTTTGGGTTTTTTAAAAAATTTTTA
>NW_023645421.1:0-8141 GCF_015228065.2 Penaeus monodon
TATATAATATAAAAATTTTTATATTATATATATATATATAAAAATTAGTATATTGTATATATATACATATAATATAATTTTTAATATATATATATATATATATATATATATATATTATATAATATAATTTTATATATATATAAAATATGCATATTAAAATCTGTGTGTGACGTATACTTTCACACACACAAACAGATATATTATTATATATATAATATAAATATATATATATATATAAAATTATATTAAAATACACATATATTATATATATATATATATTATATATTAATATATTATATAATTTTTATTATTGTTGTGGTGTTGTGTGTGTGTGGGTTTTGTGTGTGTTGGGGGGGTGGTGTGTGGGGTGTGCGTGCGTGTGTGTTTGGGTTTTGTGTGTGTGTGGTGTTTTTTGTGTGGGGTTCGTGGTGGGGTGCGGGTGTGTGGGGGTGTGGATGTGTGGGGGTGTGTGTTTTGTGTGTTGGTTTCGCGTGTGTGTGTGTTGGGGTGTGTGTGTGTGTGTGTTTGGGTGTGTGTGTGTGTGTTTGGTGTGTGTGTGTGTTGGTGTGTGTGTGTGTGTATTTGTGTATGGTCTGAAAAGTATTATGTTATATGTGGTGACATTACTATCGTATTAAAAATTTTATAATTAGTGTAGTAGATGATGACAGATATTACCTATTTTTTTTCATTATATTATATATGTTTGCATTCACTATATTTATATATATATATAATATAATATATATATTATATTATAATATATAATATATATATACCTATATTGGTGGGTTTATGTATTATAGTATGATACACACACCACATTTTTATATTTTTTTTGTATGTATATGTGTGGGTGTGTGGGTTTTGTGTGTGGTTTTGTGTGTGTGGGGTGTGGTTTGGGTGTGGGGTGTGTATATATATATTTTATATAATATATATTTAAAATATTTTATATAATATTTATTTAAAATATATCTTATTTTATATATGTTTTTATATATTATATATAATAAATTTCTTATTATTTTGTTGTTATATTATACATATATTGATGTATTTATATATATATAATATTTATATATATTATTATTTTTTTTATATATATACTATATATTATTTATTTATAAATTATATATATTAATTTTAAAATTTTACTATAATAATGTATTATTATATAATTATATATACATTATACTAATTTTAATATATGTTTATATATAAATAAATTAAAAAAATAAACACCCCACACATACAAAAAATATAGAAAATAGATAAAGGTAGATAATGACATAAATATTATAATATATATATATATATATTATATATAATATTATGTATAATATATATATAATATATATATATATATATATATATTTTTATTATATATATATTATATATATATATTAAAAATATTATTATATATTTATATTTTATATAATATATATATAATTAGCATATAACTTCCCACACACAAAAACCCCATACTATAGATGAAGATAATGGGAGATAGATAAAAAATTTTAGCATATATATATATATAATATATATTTATATATTTTTATTAATTATATAACATATAAAATTTTATATATATATATATTTTTATTATTATATATATATAACTAATTTAAAAATATATATTGATATATTATATATATATATAATATATATATATATATATATTGTTATTGCATTATAATACTACCATATTATACTTTAAAAAATTTAAATTTTATTTTTAAATTTTAATTTTTAAAGTATTATGCATAAATTAAAATTTTATATATATAATATAATATTTTATTTTTATATATATATATATATATAGATAAATTTTAATATATATATATTTATATTATAATATATATATTATATATATTAAAATATATATATATTATATGCATAATAGTCTTGTGTGACGTATACTTACCACCCACACACAGATTATATAATTTTTATAAAATTTATATATATATATATATATATATATATATTTTGGTGTGTGTGTGTGGTGTGTGGTGTTGTTTTGGGGTTTTTGTGTGTGTGGTTGTGTGTGTGTGTGTGTGTGTGTGTGCGTGCGTGCGGGGGTGTGTGGTGTGTGTGTGTGTGCTGTATTGTGTGTGTTGGTTGTGTGTGCGTGCGTGTGTGTGTGGTAGTTGGGTGTGTGTGATGGTGTGTGTGTGTGTTTTTTTGTGGTTGTGGTTTGTTTTTGGGTGTGTGTTTGTGGGTGGGGTGTGTGTGTGTGTGTGTGTGTATTGTTTTGTGTTGAATGATGTATGTATTATTTGTGTACTATACATACGTAATATGTTTTTATATATACTAGATAGATAGTAGATAAAAGATAGATAGATAGTAATACTCTTTATTTATTATGTATATATTTTTAAATATACACTATATTATATATATATACACATATATGTGTGGAGTAATATATATTTGTAAAAAAACCCACACATGTATATTTGTTTGTATTTTTGGGGTGTTGTGGTGGGGTGTGTGGTGTTGTGTGTTTGGTGTGTGTGGGTGTGGTTGTGTGGGGTGTTTTATTATATATAATTATATATATATATTATATATAATATATATTATAACATATTTATCATATATATGCAATATGTTTATATTATACTATATTATACAAATATTGTGGAGTGTAGTTATATATTTTTATACAGACACCATATATGTATATTTGTTTGTATGTGTGGTGTGTTTGTGTTGTGTGTGTGTGTATGTGTGTGTTTCTGTGTGTGTGTGTTTTGGTGGGGGTGTATGTTGTGGGGTGGTGTGTGTGTGTGTGTGTGTGGGTTGTGGGTGTGTGTGTTTTGTGTCGGGGATGTGTGTGATTCGCCCATGTATATATGATATGAATATTTTATGTCACACACACACACACACATTTATATGTGTGTGTGTGTGTGTGTGTGATAAAAAAGTAGAAAGTTATCTGAAAATGTAAGTGTCATTTAATCTAAAAAGTTATGTTGATTCTTTGTGAAGTTTATTGAAAAGGGAAAATGGCCATTGAAAATTTTTGAGAGAAGAGTTTGACGAACAAGTTCACAAATCTATCAAGTGAAATTTGAGTGATCATTAATGCTCGGTATAGCGAATCTACAGCCCGAAAAATTGCCAACGCTGAATAAATGGAAGCACTGAATTATTCCAAATTATCCACCTCCCAAGCATTCTCAAAAAGGGGATACCATTCCCCAACCCCCCTTTGTAAAGTGAAAAAAAAATATGGGATGATTTTTTTTCCTCGTTTGTAAAAAGACCTGTCAAACTTACATTTTTAAATTAACCACAAAAGCAAAGTGGGGGGTGTGAAGGTATTCGATAATCTGCCATGGCATGAAATCATTTTTTCATTTCAGAAAATTTTATCACGATTGATACTTTTATGAGGATAAAAAATCATAATTTCACCCGGGATAAAAATGTTTCCCACTATCAAGAACTTTTTATTATATTTTCAAAACATTGGATTAATTACTATTTTCTGGGAAAGGAAAAACCCATTCTAACCTGGACTATAGCTTTTAACGTAATTTTTTCGCGTCGGGAAAACAGAAAGACTTCCGGGGAAAGAAACGTGGAAAACAAAATCTCGGAAGGCTTTTTCACAAACAAAAGGAATGTATTATAATGGGGTTTTTATAGGAGAGAAAAAAAAAGTTTTTATGAAAATATTTTTTTCTTTCTAATTCTATTTTTACAACACTGATAGTGGCGAGGTAATATATATTTTTAATTAAATAACAAAAACAAATTATTTATTACATTTGCGAAACAGGGGATGTTTTGGGGGTACAAGTGCGATTGCATTTATGTGTTTTATGTGTATTGTGTGTGCGAACAAGTCCATAGAAAAATGTAAAAATTTATAAACAGAAAAATACCTTCACACCCCCAAAAAGTTTATGTGGCTATTTTGATGTTATCCTCGTCGAAACCTATAAAATCATCTTTTGTATTGGGGGAAAATATTTATACACCTATGTACGGTAGTTTTTTGTTGTGTGCATGGTATTGCGTGCTTTGTGTTGTGTGATATATGTGTGGTGTGTGTGTGTGGAGAGGAGGTTGTGAAAGGAGGAGAATATAGGAAAAAAGAAGATAGAAAGAAGGAGGGGAGAAAACCGATGGGGAGAGGGAAAAGGGGGAGGGGAGCGAGCGAAAGTAGTGAGGCATATAACTTAATCATTTTTTTAGAGAAAAAATAAAAATACACTTTCTGTTCCTTTGACTACAAAGATCGTCACTATTTTGATTTTTTGCAAAAGACTCAAAAAACAAAACTAATTAAAAATTTAAAACACAGAGCCAAAAAAATGTTTTGGGTCGATTAGCTTTAAACACCACCCGCGCGCAACACACACACACCACACCACACAACACACACCAACAACACACACACCACACACACCAACAACACACACACAATATATATAAAATAATTTTGTTGTGTGTACGTTTATATATATATATATAATATATATAATATATTATTATATATATATATATAATATATAATATAATATTGCAAAAGAAATGCTTTTAAAATATATATTAAACGAAAAATGTTCTAATACGAAGAAATTTTTGATCCAAATGATTATATGATTATGCAAAATAATGGATTATCATACATAAATATAAATATATATATAATTTATATATATATTATATAATATTTTATATTATATACTATTAATATATATATAAATATATATATAAAAATGTGTATATATGTATTTTTATTTGTATGTATATATGTTATATACATATATATTACAATATCATAGATTTAAAACATATTTATAAACCCCAAAACCCACCCCACCCACAACACCACACACACACACACACACCACACAACCAAAATATAATATATTTTAAAATATATTATATATATATATATAATATTAAAATATATTATATATATTATATAATATATATTATATGTAAAAATAATATATTATATATATAATTTTATATAATAAAATATATATATATATATAGTGTGTTGTGTGTGTGTTGTGTGTGTGTGTGTGTGTGTGTGGTGTGTGTGTGTTGTGTGTGTAAAATATGTTTGATCATGTATAATGTAATATTATGTATTATACATATATCCCTACACATATGTGTGTATTATATATATTTATATATATATATATATATTATATTTTTTATATATATATAAATTTTATTATAAAAATATTTATATTTTATTATATATATTATAATATATATTATATATATATTATGTTATATTATTATATTTATATATTTATATATAAATTTTTGCTATATATTTATACATATTATAATTTAAATATATAATTTTAAAATATAATTTTATAATATATATATTAAAATATATATATCAATGTCTATACACGGAAAAAGGACAAAAAATGATATGACGAAATAACGAAAATTTGGGCCGAGACTGGAAAAAAAAAAACACAAACAGGCAAAAAATTTTGGAAAAATGGGAGAGGGCCCACGTACTGATGGTTGACTCAGGTGATGATATGAATGATGATGAAAATTTGAGTATATAGACGTCGTGTACTAATTTTTTTTCGTGTGCTTTCTTCTTATTGTTCTTTAGTTCATTGTGTATTATTATGTTGATGTTGTTGTTGTTGTTGTTGTTGTTGTTGTTATTTTTTGTTTCTGTTTTTGTTGTTATTATTATTTTTTATTATCTTTTGTTTATTATTATATTACATTATTATTTTATTATTATTATTATTATTATTATTATTATTATTATTTTATTTTTATTATTATTTTTTTATTTTTTTTATTTTCATTATTATTATTATTTATTTTATCACATCCCATGCTCATCATTAAAAATCAAAATTCACAAAATCTATTATCATTATTCACCTCCAAATTTTAGTTCCATAAGTCTAATTTCCCGTTATTGCGGGGAAACCTTTTTCCCCAATATCTGACAATATTAGGATATTTAACTACCATGACGAAGCCAAGCCAATTGCGATCCTATCTCGCGCCCTTCGCTGCCACACTGAGAAAATTATTTTAATGGCGAGCTTCACTTCGTTTTGCAATAGAGATTCCTTGTCTTTCTATGTTGCAAATCATCACTGTCCTTATATTTATCCACATCATCATCATATCAATACTAGCCCATTCCCAAACATCAGTATCCTTACGTTTCCATTATTCTAGCTTATCTGGCGGCTTGCTATGAGGGACCCTCGTAGCGGGAACGAAGAGGGATGAGGCTATGCCTCTTTACGGCAGGGAATTGATTAACTGTTGTATCATCATCATATATCATTATTATTGTTTTTTATAAAAATTATTATTACATTTTTTTAACGGATTGCTATTTATTCCATGGTTGTTTTTTATCATTGTCTTTATTCTTACTGTTACTACTACAACTACTAGTACATTATTATTCTTATTACTAATATTATTTTCATTAACATTATTATATTCATTAAAAATTATTTTTTTCTTACATATTAAAACATTATTACTGCCTTTTTTTAAATTTGGAGATATTTTTGCGATCATTTTTTTCATAACCTTTTTATTATGATTATATTAATTAAATTTATTATTATTTTTGTTGTTGTTGGGTTTTTGTTTGTTGTTTTTGTTGTTGTTGTTGTTGTTGTTGTTGTTGTTGTTTTGTTGTTTTGTTATTATTATTATATTATTATTATTATTATCATTACTATTATTATTATTATTATTTTTGTCATTATTTTTGTTGTTGTTGTCTTTGCTGTTGTTTTGTTGTTGTTGTTTGTTGTCATTATTATTGTTACTGTTATTGCTATTTTTTTTCTTTTTCTTTTTATTGCTGCTCTTATCATTATTTTTATTATTATCATTATTAGTTTTGTATCCTATTATCTTTGTCCTTGCTATTATTTTTATCATAATTATAATTCATAAAAATAATTATTAGATAATGTAAAAATATTTTATTATTACTATTATTACTATTTTTTATTATTATATTATAATATTATCATTTTTTATTATTTTTTATTTTATTTTATTATTATTTTATTATTTTATTTTATTATTATTATTATTTTTAAATTATTAATTATTATTATTATTATTTATTATTGTTGTTATTTTTATTTTTGCTATTATATTTTTTTTTACATTATTTCTACTAAAATTTTCGTCTTTCTCTTTTTGAAAAAACATATTTTTACTATACTATCATTATTAGTTTTGCCACTTTGTTCCATCATAATTATCAAAACCAAACATTATTATCAATATTATCATCTTATTTTACAATTAGTATCCATATTTGCTCTAATCTTTTGTCATACATTTGGGTTTTTCATTTTTAAATATTAGAGTATAGGTAAGAGTATTTTAATCTTTCTTCCCTTCTTTTTTTACACAAAGAGCATTGAAAAAAAACTTTCAATAGATTTCTGAAATGATTTGCAGAATCCCCTAGCCACTAAAAAATAAATAATGATTATAAAAGGAGAGATCCTTTGGTCAAAGGGAAACTCCCCCCATTAAACATATAATTTTTGTAATCAGCTTTTCTTAAAAGTAAAATACATAAACGTTTTTTTTTTTACCTCTAATTTCATTTCACTTGGAAAATGTCGTCATGTGCATCCCCCCTGTTGCGTGGTAATGGTAAAACCGTTTATATACATTGTTTCAAAATGCGTCGTTAAAAGAACAGCATAATAGACGGGAAAACATTGAAGAAAATATTATATAACTTTATAGCGAATTCATATCATTATTGTTGTGGTTACGTTGTATCATTAGAAATATTTCTGATATCATTATTTTTAACATTTTTATTTTACTATCATTTAAATTCGAGCTATCTAATTTCATTTCATTTTTATTTTTATCTGCATCCTCATATTTATTTCGATATTTATTTTAGTACTTATCATTTTTGATTTATTCATTATTTTTATCATTTTTTATTTTTACCCCTTATTATTATAATCATTGTTACATTATTATTACTTCATTTATTGAATTATTTCATTTCTCATCATCATCTAATCATTTATCATCCCCTTTATCTCTCATCATCATCATCTCATCCCTCATCATTTTATCATCCAATCAAACAAAAA
>NW_023645422.1:0-8141 GCF_015228065.2 Penaeus monodon
GGGGATGTTCCCCACGGGATAACGCCCCCTCTAAACTCTCGAGTCACTCAGGTCGGCAGGTATGAAAAAGGCCAACGGCCCTCGATGAGGGAAAAAAATGGTAACGGTTCGGTTTTGCGGGAATTTTAAAATATTTAGTCGAAAAGTATCGATTTAAATTTTAATTTTTTTTCTAAAATTTTTAATTCACTTCGTTAGTTGCTTGTAATTTTTTATATTAAAAATTTGAAATTTAAAATTTTTTCATGTAAAAAAAGAAAAATAAATAACGTCCGATGAAATTCATACACGTTTTTGAATTCATTTTTTTATTACTTTTATATGAACCTTTTACAGCGCTTAACTAACCGCCCCCAGGCGAGGCGGGGTTTTCCCTGCTGTTTTTCCTTCCCTCGAAACCGCAATCCACGGAGTCTCGATGGGGTAATCCACTGCGCGGCACACTTCTAAATCATCCTCTTTATAAAATTTTTTTTCACTGTGTGTGCTATTTGTTTTTTATATTGGGGGTTATTATCATATATATGTTATCACACTCACATACCACACCACACGACACCGCAACGCACCGCAAAAACGCCGCACACCCACCACACACACACCCCACACCCCACACACACACACACACACACCCGACGCCGCACGCACCCCACCACCACACACACACACGCACCACCACACACACACCCACACACACACACACCACACACACCACCACACACAACCATATTAATATATTTTTATATATTTTTATATAAATATATATATATATATATATATTATATATATATTATTTTAAATATATATTATTATTTATTTTATTATTTATCTGTTTTAAAACGTATATACATACATGCTAATAATTTTAAAATACAGTCACACTACTAGCACCCCCACCCCACAACAACACACACCCCCAAAAACCACCCCGCACCGCCACGCACACCACCGACACGCACACACACACACCCCACACACACACACCCACACCACACACACAAACACACACACCCACACACCACACGCACACACACACACACACGCACAAACACACCACACCACACAAACACACCAAACCACACACACACACCCCACACATACCACACACACACCCACACACCACAAAACCCCCACACAACACACCACACACACCACACACCACAACACACACATATATATTATTTATTTAATATATTTTTATATATATATAATATATATATATAATTTTATATTATATATATAAAATTACCCACATTATTAAAATTATGAAAAAAAAATCGAATAATAAAGGTGAAAATTATTTATCAAAATCACCCACTTTTATGATGATGTAGGGAAGTCATCATTGTATAGATTAGTAACCCTGTGGTGAAAACATATATTCTAAACTATATACATGAGAGGATAAAATTTTAAAACGTGTTAGGAAAAAATTTTGGTGACGAATCCCCCCTTTCTGTGATGGATGTGACATAAAAAACGATATCAGTTTTATTGGGGGTAACTCGTAAAAGACACAAGTGTGAAAGAAAAACCTATCTGTAAGTGTATGTGTTTAGGGAAACTGATAGACTGACAATCGGTGGAAGGGATGTGGATTCTTTTTAATTTAACTTTTGGCATAAGATATTGACTAAAAATTTGTATTTAATTTTCTAATTGATTACCGAGGTATTTGTTGCAAAAGCTCTTTCCTATTCCTACACCCTCTCTCCCTCCGCTTTTCTTTAAATTTTCTCGATCTTACTCTCCAATGACTACTTCTACTCCTCCTTTTTCTTGACCTTCCCTTTCTTTTCCCTTCCCCTCCCCCTTTCTCTCACTCTCTCTATCCTTCTGCTTTGATCCACCCTCCCTTTCCCTCCACCCTCTGTTTGTGTGTCCGTATCTGTATCTGTCTGTCCGTCGTCTTCTGTCTGTCTCTCTCATTTCCCCCCTCCATCTATCTTTCTCTCACTCCTCTCTCTCTCTTGTTATATTTTATATATATTATATATTATATTTATATATATATATAATATATTATATATTATATATATATATATATTATATATATATATATATAAAATATAGGGTACACGGGTCAGAAGGACTGTTTATGGCAATCTCAGTTCAAGAGTTCGAGTCACCAGATGGCGCTTTTAACTACCTACAGACATGGGAATCCCACTCCAGTGGAATGTCCCGTGCCGCCCCAAGCCGGGTGAAAGGGGAGGGTTGGCGGCGGGAAAGGCGTCCGGCTGTAAAAACAACTAATGATGGGGATTACTCATATAAAAACGGAAAAGATAGAGTAAAAGAGGATAGTATCAACACACACACCCGCGAAGGTTTATAAATCGCTTATAAGAGGCGACTAAGAATACGTTTTGAAGACAGGCAATGATAACGAATACGGTGGAAATAACGAAGAACTAGGAACGCAGCTGAATTACAGGGATCATTATGGAACTAGCTTGAAATAAGGTTATAGGCCAAGTATTAAAGTTTATATGTACGACTTAAATTAAGCCACGCGTTTCTGTCACAGAGGAGATATTGCAGCATTTTGTTTTTTATTTTTCTCTACCTTGCTAGATTTATTTTCACAGCAGAGTGCATTTAAAAGACAACAAACTTTCCGCTATAAGTACTGCCCGGGACAAACAAACTTGGTACAGGAGAAATGAAAGGCATCATTCGCCATACATAGTAAATTTATGGATTTAGATTTTTTTTATTTTTGCTTCTTTTGGAGCCTGTGTCCTGTAGGTTTCCTCCCCACGGTTGCCGCAACAAGGATCTACAGAAAAATCGTAAAATGAAAAAGGTCTGACCCCTTTAAACCATGTTTATTATTAAACTATTGTTATTTTACCACATTATATATATATATATATTATATATATATATAATATATATATATATTATAATATATGTAAATAATAAATAAACAATATATATTATATATATATATAATTTATATTTATATATATATATTATATATATATATATATAATATATATATTTTATCACCGCTCTAATTGCCAAGAAAAAAATCAGGGAAAGCCCATGATCGTCAAGGCCGGGGTGGCCGAAGGGTTTAGAGCGTCGGACTGTCACGACGGCAATCTGAGTTCAAGGGTTCGATCACCGGCCGGCGCGTTGTTTCCCTTGGGCAAGGAACGTCACCTCGAGTGCCTGCCTAGCCACTGGGGGGCCAAGCCACCCAAGTCAGTGCTGGCCCCAAGCCCGGATAAATAGAGAGAATGAATTACCTAAAGGTAACACCGGCACTCTCCGTGGGAAAAGGGGGACTGGGGACCCTACCCGTACTCACTCCAAGGCATTACAACATGAAAACTACAATTAAAGTATCACGCTGTGACCATTGGCGGCTCAGACATGAACCCACCGTTAAAAAAAAGAAATTATATATGTATATATATATATGTATATATATATATTTTATATATATATAATATATATATATATATATATTTTAAATATATGTGTGTGTGTGGTTTGGTGTGTGTGTGTGGGGTGTGTGTGTGTGTGGTGTGTGTGTGTGTGTGTGTGTGTGTTATGCACACACACACACCCACACACCACACCCTTTACATACATACCCACTATCAATTTGTACGTATAACAGACAAACACACGGAAAAGCAGCACAAACAGACAAAGAAAGTTAATACTGCATTCGGCCCCCTTATTAAAAAAACCAGCAAGAAGGAAACCGCGGATTCAATTCATTCGAAGCCACTCCAGCCTACTAAATTTGCATACGATCGCAGGGGAAATTCGCAATTCAATTTTCATATAAAGGGTCAAAAGTAGGAATTTTAAAGGGTGTAGCATTAGACATGGACCGATTGGCAATGTTTTTTTTATTTTATATTGTATCACACTGTATTTGTATTATGTCGTGTTGTTGTATCTAAGTATGTCATACACAACTGAATTTGTTTTTTCTTTCTTAATTATTCAATTTATTTGATTATTTACCATAGCTTATGAAATTTTATTTCAAACATTTTATTTTCGACTTAGGAAATGACTTTTTATTATTGTTTTCAATATTTCAATCAATATGTGTAAGAATCTTCAAGTTTGAAATTATTATTTTATTATTATTATTATTATTATTTTTTATTTTTTTTATTTATTTACATTTCCCCCCCTAACATCTGTGTCAGTCATTAGATTATTAACCCATCGTTGTTTTTACGAAAAGAAATTATTGAAAATTCTGCTTCCTGAATAGAAAAAATCTATCAATCTATTTTAAAAAATTTTCTTTAAAAGGGGGTTTCTACCAAATAACCAAACTATCATTTGTATAAGTCCCTTTTGATAAAAAAAAAAAAACGTCACCGAAATCAAAAAAAAGGCCATTTGAATAAGTCCATAAAATGGCGCCACTAAAATAAGCATAAATACCATTAAAAAGCATAACTATATAAAAAATACCGGTTAGATAAGTAAGTCAAAAAAAAATGACGCCACTAAATAACAAAAAACCATTTAATAAGTTCATTCAGAAAAAAGGCGCACTAAATAAACAATTGCCATTTAAATAGTTTTTGTTTAAAAAAAAATCACCGTAAAAGAAAAAAGGAAAAATACCGGTTTAAAGTCCATAAAAAAAACAAAATGTTCGCCACTTAAACAACAAAGTATCTCTTTCCCGCGAGATTCAATCGCACGGAAATTTCAGCTTCCATTTCATTTCATTTTCACTAGTGATGTGCGATGGGTTGGGTTTATTATTATTTTTTTTTACCTTTATCGTTTCTTTTATTTTTAAATTTTCACCTGTTTCATTCATTTTGTTGTATTGTGCTTATCATGCTTTTATTGAAAACATTATTAAATTTGTTCATGTCTTTTATATTTTTTTCTTCCATTTCATTCTTTGGCGAATTTTTCAATTTCTCTTTTTATATTTGTACATCCAGTTTTCTTCATTTTCATACATCTCTCCACTCATATTTTCTTGTTTCCCCAAAAAACAAAACACGCATATCTATATCTATATCTATATCTATCTATCTATCTATTTATATATATATATATTTATTTATTTATATACATATATATATATATATAGATATATATATAGATTTTATTTAATACATACATACACACACACAAAACCCCCACACACAACCACACACACACACACACACACCCCACACATAACATACACACACACACACATACATGCATATGTATGTGTATATATATATATATATATATATATATATATATATATATATATATATATATATATATATATATATACCACACACACCGTATATCAATCACATTCACTTCCATTTTCCTTTATTCCTATCACCTCACTTCTTTCATGTCTATCATCTCCCCCATTCTATCCTTTTCCGTTTTCTCACTTCCCCCCATTCCATTCTCCCCTTTTCCCTTTCCTCCATTCCATTCTCCCTTTCCTTCCTCCACTCATCTCATTCCTTCGTTCCTATATCATTTCCATTTTTCATTTCCAAAACTCCGAACGGCGTCTGCATTTCGCCATTGCGCTTCCCCATGTTCAAACTTTCTGGCAAATCTGTTGTTCAAAGTTCTATGTTCGTCGGAATTTCGGCATAGCATTTTTGAATGCTTTCTCTCTTTTCTTCATTTCCTTTTTTTTTTTAATTTTTGGTTTTTGGGTTCTTCTTCGTAGTTAAATCTTTTGTTCACCCTTTTCATGTAGTCTTTTTTCTCCGTTTTCTAGTTTGCAATATATAATATTATTTTTTTTTATTCCTCCCCCGTTCTGTATCCTAAAAATTTTCTATTTCCAATTTTTTATCCTCTGTGGTTTTATGGCCCTCCATCTTAAAAGAACCTGCGTGATGTGCCTAAAAAAATTTAAAAAGCAAAAATAAGTGAATTTGGAGGGGAAACTAAAAAAATACGAATGATAAAAAATAACCATAAAAGATATTCCTTGGGAGATTTCGCCATGGCTTTTCGGGCTACTGGGAAATTCATATTACAAACTGCAAACTGGAGCTTTCCATGAATCATATGTTATAATATGGGGGTGGGATGTATCATATTTTTTTCTATTCTATCTATCTATCTATCTTCTATCTTCTATCTACTATATATGTATTAATGTTTGTATATTTTATTTTATATATGTAATGTATATATATATTTATACATATTTAATAATATTATATATATATAATATATATATGTATATTATATATATATATATATATTATATATATAATATTATATATTATATATTAACACACACACAACCCAACACACACCACACACCCACAAAACCCCAAACCACACACCCCAAAACCCCATACCACACAAAAACCCACCCACCATATTATTATTATATTATACATGTGTTGTTGTGTGTGTGTTTGGGTGTGTGTGTGTGTGTGTGTGTGTGTGTGTGTGTGTTTGTGTGTGTGTTTTGGGTGGGGTTTTGTGTGTGTGTGTATGGTTGTTACTGCGCACACCACACACCCACCCCCAACACACCCACACACACACACACCCAAAAACCCCCACCACACACACCACCACCACACTCATATATATTTATATATATATATTATATATAATTAATATATTGTTGTTGTGTGTGTTTGTTGTGTGTGTGTGTGTGTGGGGTTTTGTGTGTGTGTGTGAATAATATATAATATTATATATATATTATAATTTTATATTTATATTTATAATATATATATATAATATAAATATTTTTATAATATATTTTTTAAATATATATATATATAATATTATTTTAATATATATATATATTTTATAAATATATTATATTAAAACTATTTTATATATATTTTTATTCATATATATTATATTTATATTTTTATATGCAACACACACACACACACACACACCACCCACACCCCACACACACACACCCCAACTATATATAAAATTATATATATTTATATATATATATTATATTATGAGTGTGGTGTTGTGTGTGTGTGTGTGTTTTGGTGTGTGTGTGGGTGTGGTGTGTGGTGTGTTGTGTGTGTGTGTGGGGGCGCATGTAACAAACCATACACCCCAAAACACACACCCAACCCCACAAACACACACACCACACACACCCACACAACCACCACACCACAACACACCCACACATGTATATATATAGATGATAGTTTTGTGTTGTGGTGTTTTGTGTGTGTATGTGTGCGTGTTGGTGTGTGTGTGTTGTTGTGTGTGTGTGGGGTGTTGTGTGTTGTGTGTGTGTATATAAAATAATATATTATATTATATAATATATATTAATATTTTATAAATAATATATATATATTATATTTATATATTTTACATATTTTTACATATATAAAATACATTCATAAAAATTACATATATATTTTAAACATACTTTAAATACTATAAGATAGATAATAGAAGTAGATAATGTGAAAATATAGAAAAAAATTTGTATACATACCACACATATTTATACATATTGCTTCTGTATGTATATGCTTCCAGCTTGCAGTTGAAATATAAAATTTCCCGTAACCGAACGCCATGGGGTAAAACTCCCAATGGCATATCTGTATGGTTTTTTCTTATCATTTGTATTTTTTTTAGTTTCCCCCCCAAATTTACTTTCTTGCTTTTTTTTGAAATTTTTTTTTAGGCACATCACGCAGGGTTTTTTTTAAGTATGGCAGGGCTCATAATAACCCAGTGGATAAAAAATAGGAAAAGAATAAAGTTAGGATATCGAACGGCGTAGAATATAAAAAATATATATATATATTCAAACTAGAAAAAAGGGGAATAAGCAAAAGAAAAGGGGGACTAAAACTTAAATACGAAAACCAAAAACCAAAAATTAAAAAAAAAAGGAAAAAAAAAAGAGGAAAACATTTCAAAAAAGCTATGCCGAAAAACCGACGAACAGAACCTTGAACCAGCATTTGCCAGAAAGTTTGAAAACGGAAACGCTGGCGAAAGCGACCCCTTTTTGGTTGGGGAAAAAATTTGGGAAATTGGGAAGAAAAGGAAAAGGGGGTAAAAGGGGGAAGGAAGGGGGAAAGGAAAAGGGGGGGTTTTAAAAAAGGAAAAGGGGGAAAAGGGGGGAGAAAGATAGAAAAAAGGGGGGAAGGGAAATA
>NW_023645423.1:0-8140 GCF_015228065.2 Penaeus monodon
TTTTTTTTTTGGAAATACTTATGTGTTTTGTTCTTTTTTATAGTAAAAAAATATTTAATGGCCTAAAAAACCCCTTTCAAGCAAAATTTTGATATATGTTTGAAATTTTGAGGCAAGGCCATTTTTGTTTAATTCGAAAGAAAAAAAAACAACAACAAAAAAAATCGTACATTTTTGCTTCTCCAAAAATTTTCAGAGTTTCAAGGAGTTTGATCGTACGCTCCCCCCTTTTCGAAATACTAAACAAGTTTTTTAAAGACATAATGTTTGTTTAAATCTTTATGGCCTACTTGGCGGTGGGACGAAACATTTAAATAGAAGGGGGAGGGGCACATTCAAGTTACTATATTCTAAATTTTTTCCCCCTGCGTAAAGTCGTTTGAATTTTTTTTAAAATGACACTAAAAAATGTCCCTTCAACAATTTTCAATTTTTTTTAATTTAAAGGTTCTCTCTCTCTCTCTCTCTCTCTCTCTCTCTCCTCTCTCCTTATATATATAATATATTATATATAAATAATATAATATATTTAAAATCCATTTGATATAAAAAAGGGATAAAAATTCTTGTATATTAGATAAAAGGGGGACTTGTAAATACTGCTCGGGGCCAAATAAAAATTAAAAGGGAAATTAGATGATGACAAAGCGGTTTATCTACGAAGAAAACCCTGAAAATTTTTTAGCAAAAAAATAATATTTTTTTTTGTATCAAGAACTTTTATAAAAGCCCCCCCCCTGTCCCCCCCCACCGCCCCCCGCCGCCTCGCCCCACCCCCCCTCACCCCCGCCTCCTCGCCGCCCCCGGGTGGGGTTTTACTTCCCGCGCCGCATCCCCGTCAGTGGAGGCGCGCGGGGCGGGAATTAGAGCCCCCTCGTCAAAGCGGGGTCAACTTTATAGGGAAAATATTCTCTACCACGAAGAAGGGTGAAAACGTAGGCAGTTTACATCCCTTTAATGTTTATAATTCCCCGAGTAGAAGTTTTTTAAAAAAGGCTGAGAATCGGCCCTGATGACAGCAAAAATCACCACATTGTGGGAGTGCCATTGGCGGTCGCACATTTGGGAAAAAATGTGCACATTCTCAGACGTTGTTTTGTCTCGCTAAAAAATTTTGGGAAAATTGTGCATAGGACTTATTATTTTTCCTAAGGGAGTCTAATTTTTTAAACAAAATATAAAATGCTAATATTTATGCAATAGCTTTTATTTTTATAAGCACATAGCATGATTTTTTTTTTATATAATATTTTTTGGTGTTTTTGCGTAGGGGGGCAATAATCTTAAAAATCAATCAATCGATAAATGATTTTTTTTCTAAGAAAAATTGTTTAATTTTTTTTTGGGAAATTTTTGTTTATTTCTTCTTTAATAGCGGGTTAGATGTCTTTTATAAAAAAAAAACATATTTTGATACCTTGGAAAGATTATTTGTCTTTAAGAATAAAAATTACATTTTTCATAAGGAAATTTGTAAAATCAGCATGAAAGGGGTGGGATGCGGTTGTTAGAAATTATAACCTCTATCAATTCTAAATGCCCCTTCCGACAGGGGGTACACCCGGAAACAGAAAATCGTGCCCGCATCGTGTATTTCTGTCGCAAAGGGGAAAAAAAAAATAATTGTGAGGAAAAGCGAGAAGAAAAATTGAATAAATTGGGGAATTTTAAATTCGACAAATTATCGGGCAAATTTTTGAAATATGTTGTTGTGTATTGCAGTCATACGAGTATTATCTTTTTATACTAAAAAAAGAATTACTGTTTTCTTTTATAAAATTTTTATGTTTTCTTTGCGGGAACCCCAAGCTTGATATGGCTAAAGCATTACCAATTCTAAGTCAATCAAATGTAAAATACATTTTTAGTTTTGTGTGAAGTTATTTATGCCCCAAATTATGTTTAACACCATTTTTTAATCCTCGCGGTAAATACAGACGCGCTTAGTTGAGGGAGAGGGGGGGAGGAGCGTTTTTAGAGGGTGAGGCCCGAAAACGAGTATGGCATGTTTGTAGGGAGAACAGCCCCGGACTAGGGGAACGAGGGGTGTGAAGAAGATGTGCTACAAAATAAACAACCGAGGCGAGATTCTAAAAACTTTTAGCATCTAAACATGGGGGTTTCCCTTGGTCAAATGTTAAAGGGGGGGCGTTTTTCCATGGTAGATTTCTTAAGTTGCAGTTCTTCACAAAAGGGAGCGAGAAAAGTACTTCTTTGGTGCGCTCTATTGTTCGCCCTTCCCATTTCGCACGTCTTTAATGGTTTTAGATGTCGATAAGTCATTATCTCGTGACAAAAAGGGGTTTTCCCTGATCCCTGTCTGTGGTCTCGTTTCGGGGATATTGCCTGGAGCATTGTCAGAGTTTGGGAAAAGGATCTTTAGATAAATGATTTTTTGTTAAAGTGATAGCAATCTAAACTTTTTAAAAACCCTTACCAAAATTTTTCCCCAAAGTCTAAAAAAATGCTCATTCAATACATATACTTAAATCACCCTTGTATTTAAAAAAAAAAGGGCTTTTTGCTTTTTTAAATTTTATAAAAAAGAACTTTTCCCCCCCTTTTTATAGTTAAAGCGAATTTTTTTTTCCCCTAAACGAAGCTTTTTTCTTGTCTTTAGAAAATATTGCTTCGGGTTCGTTTTTTTCCCCTTTAGGACTGTGTTTTTAACCCTTTCTCATAATTACCTCCTCGACTGTATGTTTTGTCATATACCCTTTTCTGCCATGTAAAACAAGAAAATCTATTAACACACAACAAAAACGTTTTTTATTAAGAAATAATATATATTGTTGATAAATCGTTTTTAAAAAAAGAAAAAAAAACGATCAGTTGGAAATCGCATGCTGTCTGTAAAACCTTATATATAATAAATATTAAAATATATTATATAATATAATAATATATATCAGAGAGAGAGAGAACATAATACAACATACACACGTCACACACACACACACACCACCATATATATATATAATTGTATATAATATATTATTTATATATATATATATATATATATAATATGTTGTTGTGTGTGTGTGTGTGTGTGGGGTTGGTGTGTGTTGTGTTCACAAGAAACACACACAAAAAAAAACAAAACAACCCCCACACACAACATACCACACACATTATGAAATATATATAATATATTGTGTTGTGTGTGGGGTGTGTGTGTGTGTTTGTTTGTGTGTTTGCGTTTTTTTGTGTTTGTGTTTTTTGTGTTTTTATTGTTTTTTTGTCTAGTTGGGTCTGTGTTTTTATTATATTTTTAAAGTAAATATATATATATAATAATTATTATATATATATATATATAATATTATATTATATATTTATATAATTTTTTTTTATATAAATATATATATATTATTAAATTTTAGAGAGAGAGAGAGAGGGAGAGAGGAGAGAGAGAAAGGAGAGAGAGGAGAGAGAGAGAGAGAGAGAGATGTTTGTATATATAATAATAATATTTAATATAATTTTATAATATATATATATATATAGTTCTAATACATAATACCTGATATATATAATTTAAAATATAATATTTTATATAATAATATATATATAATATATATATATCGTGTGGGGTGTGTGTGTGTGTGTGGTTTTGTGGTGTGTGTTGGGGTGGGGTGTGTGTGTGAATTTTTGTTGTGAAAGTGTATGTGTGGGTGCTTACATATTTATTATAAAAATTAAAAAATTGATAAAAAAATCATTAGGTACATATATGTAGGGACTCACTTGTTTTATAAAATATATGTAAGTTACTTTTAACTATAAATATATATCCCTTTTAAAAGTATATATTTTTTATGTGGGGTGTGGTGTTTTCTGTCATCAAACAAACAATCAAAATATAATTACATATATATTTTATTTAATATCATACATATATATATATTATAATATAATATATTAAATTTTATATATGTTCAAAAATACATACAACATTAATTATATATAAAAAATTTTATTATAATATAAAAATATTAATATATATATATATTATATATATTTACAATCATTATAAAAAATATATGTAAATAAATAGGGAAAATTAAATTTATATATTATGTTATTATCATATATATATATATATAATATATAATATATATATATATATGTGTGTGTGTGTGTGTGTGTTGTGTTGGTTGTGTGTGTGTGTGTGGTGTATGCTGTATTTCTATAATATATATAATAATATTAAAATATATAATTTTTATATATATATATATATATACTTGTTCTTATTTGTATATAATATTATATGTATTTAATAATATATATATATTACTAAAAATACATCATACAAAATATGTATATAATTAAAAAACAACCCTCCCTGCCAGGGCCGAACCCAGGTCACTCCCGGGATGAAAAACCGGGGCCCGGCTAAACCCAAACCCTGCCACACGACCCCTAAAAGGGTGTGCAACTAGGGTGTTTCTAGTCCATAAAAATTACCCATCTACTTATTGATAAAGACACGAAGTTCTACCCACTCCCCCTGGGGCCCTTGGGGGAAATTCATTTAGCAATTCAAATCCTAATCGATTACTGAGGTTTTTGAAAGATGGGAAAAAATGCAAACCCATTTATACGAAAAAACAACCCTCCCTGACCAGGGCTCGAACCTAGGTCATCCAGGTATGAACCGGAGGCCAGTGTAAAAACCCAAAATGCACACACCCCTAAAAAGGGGTGTGCAACTAGGGTTTACTAGCTCCTAACATTTCCATCTACTCTACTTGATAATACAGCAAATTTTACGCCACTCCCCCTGGCACTCCGGGGAAATTCATATAGCAATTCAAAACCAAGTCAGATGTACTGGGTATACTTAAAAGATGGAATAAAAAAATGCCGCATTGATTCGATAAATAACAACCTCCTTGACCGGGCCCAACCTAAGTCACCCGGTATGAAACCGGAGGGGCCCGTGCTAAACCAACCATGCCACACATTCCCCTAAAAAGAGTATCACTAGGATGTTACTACTCCATAGACATTACCTATCTACTCAACTTGAGATGACAGCGAAGGTTTTTCGCTAACTCCCGTGGGCACTCGGTGGAAATTAATTTAGCAAAATTCAAATCCTAAACCCTGCTAGGGCTCGAAACCCAGGTATTATTATATATATATATAATATATATTTTAATATATATGTGTGTGTGTGTGTGTGTGTGTGTGTGTGTTGTGTGTTGTTGTTATTTATATTTGTATATATATAATATATAAATATATATATATATTATTATAATATATTGGTTATATTATATATTAAAATTATATTATTATATAATACACCACAAACACACACATACATACACACACACACGCAGACCACACACACAAACACACACACACACACACACCAACACACACCACACAACCCCCCACCACACATTTTATAATTATATATATATATATATAATAATATATATAATATTATATACATTAATATGTAGATGTTGTTGTTGTGTGTGTAAGGATGAAAATGAATATATAATATAATTAAATATATATATATTAAAATTATATTATTTATATATATACGTTAATGTAGTATATATATATATATATATTATAAATAATATAATTTAAAATATAAAATGTTATTATTTTATAATATTTAAAAATTTTATAATATAATATAATATTTACGTATGTGGTGTAATATAAGTATATAAGTGTGGTGTGTGTGTGTTTTGTAATGTATATATACAATACATATATAATATACATATTATTTTAATATAATATTATATATGATATGATAATACTAATATATATCACATTAATTCAAAATTTATAAATTCATTTTTACAAAAAACTTTTATTCTACATATTTATCTATAATAATATAATTTTATATATAATATATAAAATATAAAATTATATATATATATAAAATATAATTTTATATATATATAAATATACCATAATGTGTGTGTGTATAATATATATTACAAAATACACACACACACACACACACACACAACCACCCCCAAAAAACACACCCGATATAATTTTATATAATATATATATATATATTTAATATATATATATTATAAAATATTATTGTGTGTTTTTGTGTTGTGTGTTGTTGTGTGTTTGTGTGTGTGTTGTGTGTGTGTGTGTGTGTGTGTATGTGGGTGGTATTACATATATAGATATGGTTATAAATAATACATTAATTTCATATATTTTATATCATATAATTATTATATCATACATTTTAGTTAAATATACATCATCTAATATCTATCTTCTATCTCTCTATATATTGTTGTGTATGTGTGTGAGTTGTGGTTTGTGTGGTGGGTAATGTGTTTTTCTGTAATTTTTTATAATATATGTACATTTATACATGTAATTTTATTATATGTATAACTGTTATTCTGCCCATGTTCTAATCTATCTATCCATCTATTTATTTTCTATCAGTCAATCAATTATCTATCATTACCTATTATCCACATCTATCAGTCAGTCAATCTATATATCCCATCTATCTATCTTCTATCTATCTATATATATATGTTTTGATGTATGTATTACCATCTATCTATCATTATCTATCTATCATCTATCTTTATCTATATATAAAATTTTATTTATTTTTTTATTCATGTTTATGACACCACACACTGAAAAGACCAAACAAAACACAAAAAAAACACAGAACAAAATACTGGATATATAATTAATATAAATATATATAATTTTAAGATATTTTATATAAATATATATAATATAATAATATATATATATTAATAATACACAAAAACCCAAAAACCCGAACACACAACAACACACACACAAACCCCCCACAACAACACAACCCCCACACACATATATAATATATATATATATATAATTTTAATATATATATATCAAATATATATATAAATATAAACATATAATATATATATATATATAATATATATTATATATATTTATAATTTTAAAATATGTAAAGTTGATGTATGTTTATGTGTTGTGTGGGGTGTGTTGTATGTGGTAAGGTTTAATATAAATATATAAAATATATATATATGTGCATATGTATATTATATATATATTATAATTAATATTAAAATATATATATATATATTGGGTGGTGTATAAAATAACATATAATATATGATATTATATAATAATTATATAATTATATATAAAATATTTACGTTTGTGTATTATGTGTTATTTAAGTACATAATATATATATACATATAATAAAATATTATATAAAATTTTAATATATAAAAATATATATATATACTATACATAAATATATATATAAAATATAATTATATATATATATATATATTTATATATAATATATATATATATTAATATTCATGTATTTGACACACACACACTGAAAAAGACGCAAGCTAACACACAAAAAACAAAACGACACATATACATGGTATAAATTCCTATAAATAATATAAATTTATAGTATTGTTAATATATAGTATATTAATATATATTATTAATATACCAAACCACACCGCAGACACACACACAACCCACACACAACACACACACACACACACAATTTTTATTATATATATATATAATATTATATATTATAAAAATATATATATATATATATATATATAATATTATATATATATATATATAATATATAAAAATATATATATATATATATATTATATTAAAAATATAATATTATATATATATTATAATATATATATATTATAAAATATATATATAAAATATTAATTTTATATGTGTGTGTGTGTGTGTATGTGTGTGTGTGGTGTGTGTGTCTGCGTGTGTTTTTGGTTTTTGTATTATAATATATATATATATAATATATTAAAATATATACCATAATTATAAATTTATATATTTTTATGTATATTTTATCCTGTATATTTTCTGTGTTTTTTTTTTTGTTGGTTAGCTTGCGTCTTCTTCGGGTTTTTGTGGTCATAATACTGAAAAAATATATATAATTAAAAAAATATAATTTTTTTTTTTTTAAAAAAAAAAAGATAGAAAGAAAAAAAAAAAAAAAAAAAGAAAATGTTTTTTAAAAAATGAAAAAAAAAAAAAAAAAAAAAAAAAAAAAATTTTTTATTTTTAAAAAAAAAAA
>NW_023645424.1:0-8140 GCF_015228065.2 Penaeus monodon
GAAGACGCAAGACTTGATTCCCTTTCACCAGCCTTTGCGACACGTTTTCAGTGGCCTTAATGCCCGGGGAGATGGTATTCTGCCTTGTCCTTGGGCGTAGCCAAGGACTCCGGCTGTTTGATTTTTCGCGCTTGAAGGACTCCCACAAGCAAGGGCCCCGTCAGGTTGGGGTTTCTGTGAATCGGTCAGAAGACTGCCTGGCGAACCCAGGGCACACCTCCTCCCTTTAGTCTGTCCAAGTGAAACCCCTTAGGGGGGGCCACGGGAAAGGACGGGGATTTTTGAAGGGGGACCGCGGGGGTACCCATAACAGGCTATGGTCGGTGCCACAGAACCGGGGGTTTAAAAACAAATAATAATGGGGTTTTCCTCAAAAGGCCCCCGGGTCCTCTCAGATCAGACGTGACGCACTCATTCATCTCCCTGAAAAAACTTTTTAGAGCTTGACTACTTATATAACATTTCCCCTTGCCTCGGCTAACCCCTCACCTTTCAAATGCTTTAGTGGCCCTTATCCCAAACCCAAAACAAAGACCTAACTGCCCCCAAAAATACCCCCCAAATTAGTTTATAGGACTTAGGAAAAATTTTTTTGAAAAAGTAATTAACTCTTGACTAAGGGGGTTCCTCGACAACCATGACCTACTCTCTTCAAAAAAAATTTCGGCTTCCGTCTCCCCGTTCGCAAATGACGCACTGAACTCTGACTAATACTGTCTTAAAAACAAAGACAGGGATAAAGCGGTTCTCGTAACCCAAAGACGGGGAGCGG
This sequence comes from Penaeus monodon, assembly GCF_015228065.2. NCBI lineage: Eukaryota > Metazoa > Arthropoda > Malacostraca > Decapoda > Penaeidae > Penaeus > Penaeus monodon. Next base: position 773 of record NW_023645424.1, read on the forward strand.
CCTTCGATACGGCGGCTGCTGGCCTGAAGTATAAACTGTGCACAAAAAAATTTTTGAGAAAGAAATTTAAACTCGTAAGGCGGTATCTCACACCATGACCTACTCTCTTCAAAAAAATTTGGGTTTTTCCGTCTCACCGTTCGACAAATGACCACTGAACAGCTGACTACTACTGTCTTAACAACAAAGACAGGGACTAAAGACGGTTCTGTAAAAAAAGACGTGGAGGAGCCTTCGACACGGTCTGGCATGTCCCCTAAGATAAACTGTGCACAAAATGTAATTTTCCCTCGGCCCCAAAGAAGCTGCTTTGCAGTTCTTGGAGACCGTAAATTAAAGCAAAAATTTAAAAGGAAAAATTTCAGAACCATAAAATGCAGCGGGTGTATCAAGGCAGCATAATCACCCCAAATATAATATATACACAAACGACCTCCGCCCCCACATTTCCGGTTTTCTTTGACGCTTCTTTACCCCGACGACGTACCCCTTAGCTAGACTTGATTCGCTCGCGGGTGTTGCCCGACAAATAAACGACAGTTTGGCACCGCTCGAGGTGGGAGCAAAAGGTTATAAAAACTAAGCAAAAAAAACAAAAGTTCTGTTTTAAACCCTAGCAAAACCCCTCCTTATGATCCAATAATCAAAAAACTCTTTCGACAGACTACAAGCACCTCTTCAATAACACGTTTGCACCGGCTCGGTGAAACCCTTCGTTACATTTTTTAAAATTTCATTACCATACCAGAAAAAAGCCACATTGGCTAATAAGACCTTAAACGTTTTATCGATTTAGAAGTGGGCCCGCGCACGGAACTGCCCTGTTCAAAGCCATTATACACCGTTTTATCACACTTCCCTCGCAGCACACAAAAAACAGAAGAAACTGAAGTACCAAAATAAAGTTTCCCCGCTGGATCTATAATGGGCTGGGACGAGTTTGTTACGTCATACAACTTCAAAAGAGAGTTCTGTGCTCCCCTGAACCTCGTGTGCCCCGGGGGGTTTGTAAACAACTCGACAAACTTCGTTTTTGGGCTGCCCGAGGATAGACAAGAACAATGCTTTCTCCGGGGAAGGGAGAAGGGGCCTTGGGGGCCGCGATTTTTTTGCGCTAGATTGGGGGGAAGAACAGGACCCATTTTTTTTGAGCTTGGCAGCAAAATCTTAACCCCTGTGAACTTTTTTAATTTTCCTTTCCTCCCTTTTTTCCCCTCCCTACCTCCCTTGTTTCGTTTTTTTTTAAATGTGTTCTGGTTTCCTGGGGCCTTCACTTATGCCCGGAAGGATAAGGATAAGCTATATGCGAAGCTTAGCTTCCCCCGGGCTATCCCCATGAGGGGAGCCCGGGCCCTGTGTCGACAAAGCCGCTCGCTCACGTGTGCGGGTGCTGACTCGGCTAAACCCTTTCCTTACCCACTGTGGTGCCCAGCCACCCAGTAACCTCCAGGCGAAAATGCAACTTCTCGCCCGGGGCGGGGCGCGAAAATGCCGACCCTCGGTGGAGGCCAAACCGTTACCACTGTACTAGCCCGGAGGATTAGGGCCCCGGTTTTGCTGCTGCTGCTTGAGTTTTGCGAAGTTCGGCTTCCCCCGGGCCCCTTGCGCTTTTTTTATGGCTGTTCATTTTTTTGTCTACACTGGGTGTTTACCGTGGCGGGGATTGCCAGCAGGCGTCCTGTAGCCGGGGTTGAAGCTCCGCATAATCTCTTTAACACAGACGGCTGTTTCTGGGGGCTTTGTCTTAGGAATTTGTTGTGCACGAAATTCTCTAAGTAATGTACAAGTGTGGCTTCGGCCCCGCCGCAAGCAGCCACCTCTCCCCCTTCTATGGTTTGAAAATCTGCCGCACAGTGAACCTGGCGTTTGGCAGAATGACTTGGGTACCTCGTTCTTTATTTCAGAGAGTGCCAGTGGTTCATAGCCTGGGGCATTGAGTACCAGCTGGCCGGGGGGGAATACCGTTCCTCTTGGAAGTGCAGGGGGAAGATTGGCCGTACCGTAACTTTTTCTTAAAAATTTTTCGGAAGATGTATTATCAGGGATTAGGGCATCCCCTGTCGATTTCGTCTAATCTGTCGAACTCTTTCCCTCTGATCCTTATGGGGGGAACCCAGTTTATGATAATTCTTCTACCCTTGCAAGAATCCTCGGCCAGTGGAGGATGGTAGTCAGAAGGTAATTTTGTCAGGGGGTGGCACTGCTGGGACTTTGGGACGGCTCCTTTGGATTGTGTGTAGCCCACTGTTTTCCCTCACGGACACGTGGCTCAGTGCCCCCTGATAGCAAGCCTCTGCCTGTAGCGAGGGGGCGTTTCTTTACCCTCTGGATATTGTGGATCCCTTGCTGCGAAGCCGGGCCTCCAGTGTGGGTCAAGGGATTGACGATCAATCCGTGTAATATTTCCTCCCCGGGGGGGTGAGGGTTGCAATGACCCTCGGGGTTTCTGTTTGGGCTAGGCGTACAATATTCATTCTTTTGTTTGCCAGTCTCAGACCAAAAACCTATCGGGTTTTTGTGCCCAGGGCGGAGTTCGACAAGTCAGGGTGTGTGGGTCCATGCCCTTGGCAGTGGGGTTTCTTTGAGCTGAGGCTTTTAAACCCCCTGGCGTGTGAACAGCCAGGAGTTGTTTGCAAACACTCGTTATCTTGTTCTAGGCGTCTGACATTTTATGTTTAGGCTTGTGTTCCTGGACCCTGGATGACCTTTGATAAGAATTTGGCTGCCGTTAGATCAATTTATGAGCCAAGGGAATTTTTTCTCCACTAGGGGGTTGAGGACTTCGCCCCCCTTGGGGCACCCAGAATGACCCTGGGGTTTTTTGGACTGTTCCAGTAGTCTTTGTATTTTCTCTTAATGCCCAAACAAACGAGGGGGGCATATCTACAATGGGCCCGACAGCATGTAGTAAATGATCTTAGTACTCTATTCTGGCCCCCATGCGTCTTCCATTCATTGCTCTCATGACAGACAGTCCCTTTTTTCGGTCAAGGGTGCTGGACCTCCTCGGAAGGAGAGGGTCCGGTCTGTCCTTTCCCCAAGGTAGAGGTAGTCCCGAACCCCCCCAAGTCCATCCCTGGGTTTTTGACTTTGCCTTTAACTCCTTTCTCGAGCATGGCTTTGGATTTTGGGTGCAGAGATCTTTTTGTCCCCTCCTGCAAACTTTCGGATACCAATCCAGACAACGTGGGCTTTGGTTTGGCGGGGTCCAGTGGAGATGATGGGGAGATGTCTGAAGGAGAGACTTCACCCCCCTGGGAGGTTTATGTTTAGGATACAGGCATTTTTTGTGTTAAAAAGGTGGAGAGAACCCCACCCTTGGCGTTCCATTTTTAGTGGCAGTGCTGTAAGGGGACCTTGGAATTTGACTCGGCTTTCTATTGGTAAAGTAGTCACCTATCCCCAAAACAAGAGCTTTCCTCTATTTCCTTTTTGGATCGGTCTCCTGAATGGCAAAAAGGACTTGCCCAAATTTGAAAGCCTTTCCAGGTCAAGGAATACTACCCAGATGTGCCCATGTTATTGTGCTCAAGAGCGGGGATATCTGTCGCTGGCTCATGCCCCCCGGTGAACCCCATGGAGGTGTTGTGTGGGGGTCCCATTTTCCATCGGAGCCGGTTCTACCACCTCCGGCATCTTGGCAACAGTGAGGAATGGGGGCGGTACTTCCCCGGCTCCTTTGGTTTAGGGATGGAAAATATGGGAGCCCCCTTCCCGCTCGGGGTGAGTGGAAGTTTCCCAGGTTGTTGATGAGGTTTCAGGAATGCAAGCTCACCACCCGCCCCCGGGGGGAAAAGATGGGACGGATCCCCTCAGGCCCGGGGGGTGTTTGCAACTGGCTTTATATCTCTCTTTTGTTCCCCAGGAAAAGATAACGTTGAGTTATCGGGTTCGGCTGCCTTTTCTCTATGGGCAAGTCACTGGTTTTTAGGCGTTCTTGTCTTGCCCTCAGTTGGCTGGCAGGCTGTCGCTACTCTTTCTCGAGGAACTCTTGCGAAATCTGTTGGCCTCTACTGGGGGTCGTGGTGCGTGCATCTCGGGGCTGAGCGGCTGGTGGTCGTTTTTACCCGTTTTCCATAGCTCTGGAAGGGTGGTTGGTGATTTAAAGGGCTCACACCATTCCAGCCACTTTTCCTGCCCCACTTGCTGGCGTTTCCTTGGCGTCCCTACAGCCTCCCTTAGGAGGGCTAGGGTTTGGGGGTTTTGCCTTTGGAATGTTTTCGGCACATATTTTCCCTGTGGTTGACCTCCCTAATCTCGTCATTTAAGTACCCGGGGCCTTGTGACTCCAGACCCGGCCCCAGTTTTGGGGAGGGATGAGCTGCCTCTCAATGGGATTTACAAGTCTGGTTGTAGCACCCAAAATTTTCGCTCGTGTGGGTTCATTGTTCTCAGACAGCGGCCAAAGGGGCCGGAACGCCTGCCAGTTGGCCCTTTTTGTTTTCCTTTGGATTCGGGCGTGGTATTTTCGGCTGGGCCACTATCCCGGGGTGTTATAGTGCCATAATGGTATAGTGACGGTTCATCGAACGCCACCCAAACCTCCCCCACCAGGTCGCAGTGGCCAGGGTGAGGCTAGGGCCCCCCCTTGACATTGTTGGCTCCTGGCTGTTGGGGGAGCATTCGGGGAAAGTCCAAGACGTTGGCTATGGGACGGCCCGCCGCTCCGTGCCCCGCAGGGAGCCAGGTGGGGTGGGGTGCATTGAAGTCTCCCCTTGATCACTCGGGCTGTGCTGCGGAAGCAATACCCGGCTGAGTTAACTACTACAGGTGGCCGGGGTCTACACTTTTTGAAATTTGACGGCAAGAGATTTAACATCTCCCCGTGCTGATGGCGTTTAGCAATTTGGGTTTTGTCTTAAGGGAATGATTATGAACATGTTGTAGTGAATTTTTCCCCCGGCTTCTGAATCTTGTTTTTTTATCCTCTGACTTCCTTTCCCCATTGGTCCGGGATTTCATAACACTTTTTACTGCACGTAAAAACTACTTATCCTATTTCTTATGTTCTATACTTTCCTTTGTTTATTCTTGCCTTTTTTCCCTTTGACTAATTTACCTTTTGTTTTGTTTCTCTCTCGTTTTTCTTTTGTGTTTTCCGTTTTCCCCCGACGGATCCCTTCCTTTTCCCCTTCTCTACTTTCCGTCCTTTATTATTTTTTGCCTTTTTGTATAGTTTATTATTTTTTATTTTTTTTTATCTTTAAACTTTTTTCAAATATCATACACTATGAATAATTAAATGAACTGCATTATGGCCCAAAAAAAATCACCAGCGCGGGAAGCCACAGTAAAAAAAGGGGCAAGCCAGGTCAAGCATGGTCAGTCAGAGGGGAGAGAGACTTTTTTTCTTGGGGACAGACTATTGGATTTTTAGCTGGCTGACTGGGCTTCTGTGCTGTGGGGGGGTTTCCCCTGTTTTTTTAAAATAAATGGATGGTGTGTTTCTTGGAATGGTTATTTCGAAAGATTTTCGCGTAATAAAAGTATAAAATGGATCTTTTTTATGTTGCCCTTTTTAGTCAGCCAGTGATGTCATTATATAGTTTTTTTTAGAAAAACAAAACACTCTTTAAAACTCCCTATGCCCGGCCCCCCCCGCAAGTCCGCCCCATCCTCCGACCTGATGTGACCCCCCTCTGCTTCCGTTCGTCTGTCCTCCCCTGCCCCGTGTTCCCTCTCCTCTCTCTCTTTTATACCCCCTCCTCTCCCTTTCCTCTTCGGACCTGAAGAGGGAAATTTCCAGGTGGATTCGAAACTGTGTCTCACTTTGTTTTGTGGGTTTTTTCCCTTCAGTTTCTTTTATTGTGACTACGGGATCACGTTCAAATCACCCAAGAGTCATCCTAAAAAATACCCCAAAACCCACATGGACATCACCTGTGTTGGGTAACACGCTACCAAACCAACTTTACTCTACTGAGTTAATCATCCACTAAAAATAATAATAATAATAATAGTGATAGCAAAAATATTAGAATAATAATTGTAATAATAATAATAATAATAATAATATAAAAATGATAATCAATAAAAAAATGAAATTTAGATAAAGGTAGTAATAATATGATAATAGTTGTTTTTAATTACGTAATGGGGCCTTCCCCTATTGGCTTACACACCTGAGCTGCCACCACCCACTTATTGCGTGCGGGAACGCGTATATGTGCGTGTGGTGTGAGATATGATACAAGAGTATGTGCAGAAAGATAGAACGTGTTGTGCATGCGTGTGTGTGTGGAGTACGTGTATGACAGAGTTGGTAAGCGTGTTTTAAACCGAGGGGAGGACGCGCACGCGAGTACCCCTTCACACTCGCGAGTCTCGACTTTGCTCAGGCGTATTAGGAAGCGTACCTAAATGCTCGTCCAACAGTATTTGAGTGAAATCCCTCTGCAGATCGTTCACAACAACGTTTGTATGGAATTCCTCCGTTTTAAAAACCAACTAGCGTCCCCGTGCGCGGGGTCTTTAGTGATCAGGCGCCCACAATGCTCAAAACGCTGGTTTCCTCTTTTTTGACTTCAAACGTTACCTGCTCCGATTTGTTGATAAACAAATTCTCCGGCAAGGGAACCTCGTTTATCGAATCTATACTTTATTTTCGCACCTGGCTTTTAATTTTAGGCCCACTAACCATTTAAGGAGGTAGTAACTTTTCATTATATTTATTATTTCCAAGTTTAAAATTGTTCATTCCTTTCATTTGTCATTGGTTATTATTGAGGGTCTTTACATTAGGTTTTATTTCTCGTTATTTTTTCGATTTATTCTAGTCACTTTGTTACCTTTACAGGCGTATATTCTTAGTGAAAGGTTTATTATAATTACCTATAAAATTCAGAATATAATTGAATTATATCTTATATTTCCCAAGTCGCCGATCCTTTTAAATTCACACATGTTTACATTGCCTTTCCTTTACCTTTACAAAAATCATTTTGGTGAGGAACTCATTGAAATATTAATAAGGGTTCAAAACAGGAGTATATTTTAAAAAGAACAAAAAACAGTAAAATGGTAATGGTTGAACCATGGGGGGGTTATTGCCGCATTAATAAAATTCGAATTACTTGAAAGCACAAAATAAAATAAGGCACCCAAAGTAAAATAGATGAACAATATAAAATAAAGAGGCACCGGGATTTCCTAATAATGGCTCTAAAACTGCTAGCCCCGCCCACTACGACCTGTCTACCAACCCCGCGTACCAGCACTTACGCCTACCAGCGTGAACCCCGTCTCTCCGGCCTCTGCCCAATCACCCCTTGAGCAGAAGGCCCGACGTCACACCTAGGGGCTAATCAATTTACCCCGCCCATTTCCTTGGCCGACGGTCTCTCACGGGCGCTCCAATTTAAGAAGTAC
>NW_023645425.1:2500-8137 GCF_015228065.2 Penaeus monodon
TATGAATATTTCATTTTCATTTCAATTGAGTTAATTATAATTAAACCTTAGCAGCAATTCACAAGCAAAATGGAGGGCAGGAAACAAGGGGCAAAGGCAAGCGTATACAATTATTCACAAGGTGGTAAGCCCTCACTCTCAACATGGGATAAAGACTGAATCGCTTTTTTCGCTTCCAAAAGTGCCATCTATTTTTACATATTCTAAACTAATTAAATATTATTCAACCTAAATCATAATTTATAACCTATATCTGTCACCCCCCTTCCCCCCACACATTCACAAATATAAGCATACACACACACACACACACACACACACACACACACACACACACACACACACACACACAAGCACAGACACACACATTCACAAATATAAGCACACACACACACACACACACACACACGCGCGCACGCACGCACGCACACACACACACACACACACACACACACACACACACACACATGCGTACGTTCAAATATGTAAGCATGTAGAATAATACCAAGAGACACCACATACATAGTCCCAGCTATACTTTAGCTTTAATACAAGCTTTGAAAATTGGATCTATCCTCTGCTTCTGCATGGCTCAGCATTAAACTAGTTTTGAAGTAAATATATTAAACAAATGCCATCGCAGGTACAATGATTTGAAGCTTCGTTGTTAAAATTAATGAACAACTACTGCATTGAACCTCCGAATCAACAAATGATATTGGAAAGGAGGGGTGGAGGGGGGTAGCTATGGAAGGGAGAGATGGTAACACAAGGATTATAATGACGACACTGCACTGCTGTGAAATATATATATATATATATATATATATATAAAAGTGTATATGTATATATATATATGAATATTATATATATTAATATATATATATATATATATATATTATATATATATACATATACATATATATATATATAACCATATTATATATATAATATATATATATTTTAATATATAATCTATATATATATATATATATATATATATATATTATATATATATATATATAACAACCAGACACCAACACACACACACACACACACACACACACACACACACATACACACAACCACATATATATATATATATATGAAGTTCCTTGGGCAAGGAACGTCACCTCGATTGCCTACCTAGCCACTGGTGGCCAAGCCACCCAAGTCGGTGCTGGTCCCAGCCCGGATAAATAGAGAGAATGATTACTGAAAAAGTAACAGGCACTCTCCGTGGAAGACTGGGACCCCCTACCACCGTAACAAAATACAATTACCCTTTTTTTTCCCCCCCACACTTCCTTGGCCACCCACAAACCCAACAACCCCCCCAAAACCAAAAAAAAAATTTTTTTGGGGGGGGGGGGTTTTTTTTTTTTTGGGGCCGGGCGGGAAAAAAAATAAAAAAAAAAAAAATGTATTAAATATTAAATTTTGTAAAAAAAAAAATATAATGTATAAATTTTAAATTTAATAAATTTTTAAACTTGTTATATTGCTTTATTAATTTACATATTTTATAATATATTAAAAAATTTTGAATTTCATTTTATTTTTTAAAATTATAAAAACCTATCTTAAATTAAATTTTAAAATTATACTTAAAAATTTAAAATATATAATAGAATATTTTAAAATAATATTTTTCACGCACGGGGGCGTCTTTTAAACCGGGGGGCCCACCCCCCTTTCCAACACCCCCCTCCACCCCCCTTTCCAAAGTTTGATTCGGGGTTCAATGCAGTAGTTTTTTCTTAAATTTTACAACAAAGCTTAAAATCATTGTACCTGCGAGGGCATTGTTTATATTTACTTCAAAACAGTTTATCTGAGCATGCAGAAGCAGGGGATAATCCATTTTCAAGTGTTTTAAAAGCTAAGTAAGCGGGGCATGTATTGGGTCTCTTGGTATTATTCTACAGCTTACTTTTTGAACGTACGCATGTGTGTGGGTGTGGTGTGTGTTGTGTGTGTGTGTGTGTGCGTGCCGTGCTGCGCGCGTGTGGTGTGTGGTGTGTGTGTGTGCTTTATTTGTGAATTGTGTGTCTGTGCTTGTGTGTGGTGTGTGGTGTGTGTGTGGTGTTTTGTGTGGGGGTGGGTGTGGTGTAGCTTATATTTGTGAATGTGGGGGGGGAAAGGGGGGTGACAAATGGGTTAAAAATTATGATTTAGGTTTAATATTTAAATTTTTTTAAAATATTTTTAAAAAAAGGGCCCTTGGAAGCAAAAAAAGGATTCAGTTTTTACCCCTGTTGAAGTAGGGCTTACCACCTTGTGAAAAATTGTTCGCTTCCCTTTGGGCCCCTTGTTTCCTGCCTCCATTTTGCTTGTGAATTGCTGCTAATTTTTAATTTAATTAATCATTTAAAGAAAATGAAATTCATATTGTAATCGCATTTAATCATTAAAGGGAATTTCTCTAAAATATATTCAAAATATCTTAAATCTTAGGGGAAAGGTTATGATATTGTACAAATTTTCTGAATCACAAAACACATTGTAAATAAAAGGCAGACTTTTTTGATAAAAAGTTAAGAAGGGATTTTTTTTGTCCAATATACAAGGGGGGAAAAACAATTTTACGAAAACTGTGATGAAATTAATGCAATTCGTTGTCATATTTTCATTAAAATTCGTGTGTTCTGAAAAACATGACATAAAAAACGCGTTTACATTTCTTTTATTTTAAGTTTCTCTTTCCGAACTTTGTATACTTTTATATATGTATTTTTTTCTTTTGCCAGAATCAAGAAAATAAAAAATAGTTTACAAACCTTTTAATAAGTCTTAAAAAAGGGCAGAGAAACTTAAGCCCAATATTCAGAAAAGGATAAAATAAGTCGTATAGCAAAAAAAAAAAATATTTTGTAACGCCTTGCTTAACCGATATACAAATGAAATATGTAGAATATATATTACAGACAAAAAATCTCTATGATTTTTTAAGTCCTTGCTACGGTTCGAGGTTAGGAGGGCTCTAGTCTGCAAAAAAACGTCATTCCCCAAAAAGACTTAACATGCACTAAATCTTATATTTTCCCCGGGTGCCCTCTAGACTTGGGTGCATCCCCCTTTTTCCCCCTTTTAATTTCCCTTTCTCGGGACGCCGCTGCCCCTCTCCTTCTCCCCTTTAAACTCCTGTATTATCTGCTGTCTGGTGTCTCATGCAGCCCGCTTAAATTCTGCCAATAAATTTTGAAATCCTTCACTGCGACGGAAACAAAAGTCGTGAATGTTTTAATATCTTTATTTCAAAAAAATTACAACGGCGTTGGGGCCGAGATTAATCCGATTATTTGAAAGAAAAAGTGCAGATTTTCTGCAGAAAACTGTGCACTCACAGTATATGAATCCGTACGTACGAAACAGTTTTATATATTCTTTATAAATAGAATAGGATTTTTTTTTTATTTTCCTTTGGACTCTGCCAATGGGACGTTTCCTTTTCGATTCACGATATTCACCTTTAACAAAATTTCCCGGCAATTCTTTTTTAAAAGTCTAAAAATCAGGGCCCCTGACTACATATATATTATATATATATATTATTATTATTATTTAATATATATATATATATTATATATATATATAAATATATATATATATATATTATATATAATATTATATTATATATATATATATATATATATTAAAATTTTCAATATATTAACATATATATATAATACACCCATATTATATATATATTATATAATAATATTATATAAATATATATATATATATTATGTGTGTGGTTTGGTGTGTGTGTGTGTGTGTGTGTGTGTGTGTGGTGGTTTTATATATATTAATATAAAATATATATATAATTATATATATATATATATATATAATAAATAAGATTATATATATATTTATATTATTATATAATATTATATTATATTTTTCTAACATTAATTAAAATATATATAATTATATAATATATAATATTTTAAAATTTTTATTATATATTATATATATATATATATAATATATATATATATATATATATAAATATTATTAATATATATATATTAAAATTTTAATATAACATATACAATATATAGATTATTATAAGGGGTTTTGGGGTGTGTGTTGGTTGGTGTTTTTTGTGGTGGTATATATATTATATATTTATATTAAATATTTATTATATATATAAAATTTATATATATTAAAATTTTATTTTAAAAAATTTATGTTAATATATGTTTTAAAAAATTTACTAAATTTAAATTTTATAATAAATATTATATATATAATTTTATTTATATATATTATAATATATATATTAATTAATTTTTAAAAATATACATAATTGTAAAAAAATTTTATAGAGGTGTTGTGTGTGTGGTGTGTACATTATATTTATATTTATTATTTTATATAATATTTAATATAATATATATTATATATATAATTTTTTATATCCCTTCCTTTAAAATTATAATTTTTTATATTATAAAATATATATTATATTAATTTAATTAATATTATATATAATTGTATGTGTATATATTTTATAATAATGATAGTGATAATAATAGTTAGATAGATTGCTATTATGATAAAAAGATAGATGTGTGTATATATAAATATAGTATTAAAATTAAAATTTTTATAAATTTTATATATATTATAATATTATAAAATTATATATTATTATAATCAAAATTATTATATATGTTATTTTTATAAGCTAAAAAAATAATAAAGATATATACAAAATAATAATTTTATATTATTATATATATATATATTTAATATATAATATACATTATTATAATATAATTTATGTTAATCATACATAAATAGTATTGATATAATATATAAAATAATAATATATATAAATAATTATTATATATATTATATATTATCTATATCGTGTGTGGGTTTTTGGTGGTGTGTGTGTGTGTGTGTGTGTTGTGTGGTGTGTGTGTGGGGGTGTTTGGTGTGGTGTGGCGGCGTCGGGTGTGTGTGTGTTGTGTGTGTGTGTGTTGGCGTGGTGCGTGCGTCGTGCGTCGTGTGTGTTGTTGTTGTGGTGTTTTGGTGCGTGCGGCGTGCGGCCCTGTGTGTGTGTGTTTGGGGGTTGTTGTGTGTGTGGTGTGTGCGTGCGGGTGCGTTGTGTGTGCGGTGTGTGTTGGGGGTAATTAAAAAATTTTAGCCAAAAAGAACTATATAAAAAATAAAAAAATAATAAAAGATTTACTAAAGGTCCATTTTGTTTATCTTGCGTGTGTGTCACGAACAAGTTCCCACTCACAGCCCAAGCCCCCAAAGGGACTTTTGGGGAAAGTAAAAAAGCGCTTTAGTATTATTCCATTTTTAGAGTGAGGTTTTTTCACCCTTGAACATTGTTTACGTTTGCCTTTTTCCTCTTGTTTCCCCTTTCCCCCATTTTTTTTGCGAATTGCTGCTAAAATTTTTTTAGTGTATCATGAAATTGCACCGAAAAAAGCATGAAAATTTCAAAAATATCATTACCCTTTCCTACACAATGAAATTATATTCTATTGTACTAGCATTATAATTATAGTTTTTTTTGTTTTATTTCTAAATAAAATTTTTGGGAAAATTCAGGGGTTTTTAAAAAAACTTTTAAAAAATAAATTTGGGAAAGGGTTTTTTTGCAAATTG